>NC_134484.1:386589728-386840924 GCF_040206685.1 Ascaphus truei | reverse complement strand
TACCAGCCTTCGAGCAGCATTGCTTTTATTTAAACTAAAATGGTGGTTTTCCTGTAATGTTAGAATCCTACCAGAAATGCAAACTTCATGTAACCCCTCTTTATTGACTGACTTCTATATGCTAAGGTGGGGGCCCAAGTTATACTTCCTGTTATGGCCAGTGCTATCTGACAAGCTGAGCATGTGGCCGATGGTCAGACAATAGGACACAACACTGAGCTATGAATAACCCAAACATATTTATATCAAACCCCTATAACCACAGATATATAAACATAATTGTGATCCTCTGTGGGAGAATCATATACATACAATCACAATACTTGTAAGGTGCTGCATAGTTGTGTGCCAATGTCTCTCAGAGTCCCCACGACCTTGTCTTATAAGGGACCCGTGTGTAGGTGCCGGAACAACGTTTACTCACAATTGGCTGTAACGTCATATGTCCCTATTTCAGACTACAACTCCCAGAAGCCCCTGCTGCTGCTCTCAGTCTTTAGCTCATTACCAGAAGCACACACCAGAAAGGAGCCAGTCAGGTGGCAGCATGCATAGCTGTATCCTATCAAGGAGGTTACATTCACATAATCTTCTTAGCTTTCTATGCCAATTAGAAAATGTGGACTTAGAGTTTCAAGCGATATATCTGACCACCCACCAAATGAGGAAAAAATTCAAACAGCAAACGCCTAAAGAATAGGAAAGCACCCGGCATTGATGCCATAACTGCAGAAGCTCCAAAAGCTGGTGGAGAAGTCGTTGTGAATCAATTAAAAGGCCTATACAACATCTTTTGGAGCAAAACTTATGTGCCACAAGATTTAAAAGACGCAATAATTGTACCGATACATAAAAAAGGCGACCCAGCTAATTGCAGAAATTATAGGGGCATAAGCTTGCTATCAACATCTGCAAAGCTTTAGACTTCTATTATCCGGACCAGACTACTTAAACGCAGAAAATTGAACTGCAGGGAAAAACAGGCTGGGTTTAGACCAGGAAGAGGGTGCACGGACCAAATTTTCGCACTCCGACAACTAGCAGAAATACGACTCCACTGCAAAAAAGATACCTTTTATGGTATTTGTTGACTTCTCGTGTCCTTTTGACAGTGTGGATCACCCATCGCTATGGTGCGCCCTCAAGGCTGATACGGTACCACAAGCCACTCTCAATGTGCTAAGAGCTTTTTATGAAGTAGGTACAAGCAGAGTCAAGCACATGGGCAACATATCCGCGCCATTCTCCATCCATGAGCAAGACAGGACCCCGGTACTGAGGTGGGGAAGTATAGAACCACGCACCCACAGCAGCGGAAGCGTGCCTGGCAGGCGGATTGGCAAACGTAGCCGGGTCTGGGTTGGAGAGAGTGGGTTAGTCGATACTTGCCGAGGTCTTGGAGTATAGAGTTCAGAATAGTCAAAGTCCGTTAGCCGTGGTCTGGGGTTGGAGAGATCAGAATCGTTGAAGTCCGTATAGCTGTAGTCTGGGGTTGGCGAGGTCAGAATAGTAGATGTCCGTATAGCCGTGGTCTGGGTTGGAGAGATCAGCAGAGTCAAGGATAAGCCAGCGTCAAAAGCCAAAGAGATTCCAAAGGCAAGCCGGGTCGGTACACGAACGGTTAACTGCAAGAAAACACAGGACAAGGAGCAAGATACAACGGACGTAGGAGCTCAAGGCTACAAGGAGTTATGCTCAGCAAGGTATGAGAGGAACTGCAGGGTTTAAGTAGCACACAGGAACCAGTAGCAAAGGAGGCCCGAGCGGAGGCAGAGCGGAGGCGCGGCCTCCGTGGAGGCAAGGATTGGCTGCAGGAGACAAGTGGGCTAAACAAGTACTTGCCACGCAGCTGGGGAGCGATGCACGTCGTCACGTGTGTGCGCCGCGCACGAGAAAAGCGCGGCGTGTCTGAGGGGGCGGAGCTAAGCGCCGTGGCACTCTAGAAGAGATGCGCGCGCATTCTGTAAGCAGAGCGGGGGTGCGCTCACGCGCTGGTGCCAGAGCGGAGGTCTGCGATAAGACAGGTAAGGAGGGAACACGTCACAACGGACGTGTTCCCCGATTCCTTACACTGAATTCCTAGTGTGTGAGTCCGTGTATGTGTGTGTGTGTGACTCCATGTGTGTGTGTGTGACTCCGTGTGTGTGTGACTCCGTGTGTGTGTGATACTCCGTGTGTGAGACTCCGCGTGAGTTTGTCTGTGTGTGTCTTTGTATGTGTCTGTGTGTCCTGTGTGTTTCTGCGTGTGTGTCTGATTCCCAAGTGTGGTTGTGGGGGGGGGGTGTGCGCTCAGCATTTACCAAGAGTGGTTGTGGGGGGGAGGTGGGAGGTGCTCTCAGCGTCTCCCAAGTGTGGCTGGGGGGGGCGGGGTGCTGGCTCTCCAAGTGTGGCTGGACTGGGGGGGGGGGTGCAGGCCCTCCAAGTGTGGCTGGGCTGGGGGGCAAGCTCTCCACATGTGGCTATGCTGGGAGGCAGGCTCTCCAAGTGGGGCTGGGGGGGGGGAGCAGGCTCACCGCAGGCTCTCCCAACAGCCCCGGCATGAGGTTAGCACACAGGCGTGCTCCAGGGGATCCAGCGCCAACGACCAACCGGACACGACCCACCACATTCCTCCTCCTCGTTACCGGAGCTGTCCGACCCCTGCACTCCAGGCCACCCCCACCGGCAGAGCTGCGGGGAAACGGCTGACGGGTCTCGCAGTCCCGTCACATCTCCTGGCCGCCGAGGAGGAGGAGATCTCTGGGGAGCCGGGGCAAAAAAGCTCAGTACTGGGGTGTGGTGTGTATGTAGCGCTGCCTTCCTCCTCTCCGGTGACTCCTCCTGGTGGAAGCTGGCAACACTGACAGCCTCTTCTGCCAGGAGTGACGTCACTTCCGTCTCCATCAACTCCATTTACTGCCAGGCAATTTTGCTCATGTGGTAGGTGTGCCCAAAGAAGTTTCAGTTCAAAAAAATACTCCTCTCTAAATCTGACTGTTTTGTTTTTAGCACAATCACATATGTTGTGTAAAATCCTCCAATGTACCAGAGCAACCAACAACACAGGTTAACTCTTCCAATACATATTTTGATATAATTTCAATAAATATTATTTTATTTTCGTGTTTGAAAAGAAGAACATCAGCCATTCTGCATTTTATTCTTTGAATTGTATGTAAGGTCCTGTGGAATCTAACGGTTATGTGGTAATACATGGTAATGGTATTTGGGACCAAGACTAAATTTGTAAAGCTTCCAGTGACTGAGCTCCTGATTAGAACCAACGCTAACACCAGCCTAACACCTGTCACTAGTTTTAAATACCTGGGCTTATGGTTTGACTCCCACTTATCATTCGGGATGCACATTGATACCCTGACAACCAAGACCTATGCCAAACTAGGGGTACTTTACAGGAACAAATCCTCCCTAAGTCTCCTGGTCAGGAAGCGTATCGCACAGCAGATGCTAATGCCAATTATTGACTATGGAGACATAGTATATGGCTCGGCTCCTCAAACCCACCTTAGCAAACTTGACACCCTCTACAATTCAATTTGTCGTTTTGTTCTCCAAAGCAACTACAACACACATCACTGCGAAATGCTCAAAGAACTAGATTGGTCATCACTCGAGTCTAGGCGCAAAGTTCACCTTTCCTGTCTTGCCTTTAAATTCTTTATGGGCAAGCTACCCAGCTACCTGAACAATCTCCTCACCCCTACCACATGCAGCACTTATCACCTGAGATCAGACTCCAAAAGACTATTCATGGTCCCAAGGCTCAACAAAGTATCCGGACGTTCCTCCTTCTCCTTCCGTGCACCCCAAAACTGGAACAACCTACCAGAGACTCTCACATCCACCACCAGCTTAAGTTCTTTCAAATCTAAGGCTGTCTCACATTTTAACCTAGTCTGTAACTGTTTAATACGCTCATAATATATATTATCTGTAACTGTGCATGCAATGTCTTGTATATAATGTATACCCTGTTCATTTATGTAACTGTACTTGTAACCGTGTATTATTTGTTTTACTCTGTGCCCAGTACATACTTGAAAACGAGAGGTAACTCTCAATGTATTACTTCCTGGTAAAACATTTTATAAATAAATAAATACAGGCAACATTTTTACGATATCAGATAAAGATCGGCATCATACATAGAAGTGGTTTTAAAGTAAGCCTCGTAGTAAATCAGACTTACCTATGAAAAAACTAAATATAGAAAATGTTTGATTAACAATGGAAGCCAGTGTGATAATTGTATTCATTCTGTTTGAGAAAGAATGGACAGTGTTTATTACTATAAATGTATTGTACAGAATTACGGCAGTAAGGCATGTGTGTTTTATTTTTCTCCACATAGAGGACTAAAAGAAGCCACTGATCTATCAAGGTTTCGAATGTTAAAATATTTGTGGCTTAACCATAACAAGGTAATAAAACACATTATGAAAATGTTGGGAAAACTTGAGACATTGACATGATACTGTACAGGTGAATGCGTTATGTTTAGACTTGAATTATTTTAGGCAAGTGTTTAACATTTGCTCCAAATCTGGCATTACTTAAATTAGTTCTCAAGACTCAAGGTAGAGGTGTGGCAATGGGAAATGCCTGGGCGCTACCACCAGACGAAATGTATGGGAAAAAATAATAATTATTTTCACAACCTTATGTGGTATATAAGGTTTCCATCTGCTTCGAGGTCTCTTCCTGTGACTCAAAACCCCGGTAGGGTCTATCCAGGATCATTAATGGTACAGAAATACAAGGGAAAAGGGGGAGCACAGGTTGAGGGATGCTGGGGATAATGAATATATTGTGATTAGGTTTTGAGGACAAATGTTCCCGAACTAATAAAAGTGAGGATGGTGGAGTGTGAAATAACATAAACACTTACACGGCCTTGTGTAAATGCTGTCACATCAAGGTTTCTTTACTTTCCTCTTTTTCTTCTGTATTTTCCTGGTGTAGAATTTCTTCTCCTTTAATCCGTATAATCGCCTCTTCAATCTCCCAGCGAATCTCAATTGTAGTGTCACCCTCGGAGCAAATGGATAAGAGTGAAAACAAAAGTTGAGGGACAATTCAAATGAAATGTGACAAAGCCTAATTCCAATAGTTAAGAGTAATAAATTAAATGCAGAAAAAACTGCAAACACTCACACGGACAAGTGTGAGTGTGTTCCTGAGGGATGTGTCTTTATCCTCTTCCTACGGAGCCTGAGGAAGCCCAAGAAAGGGCGAAACGCGTAGCTCGAAATCTTTAAGCATTTTGAACTTTGTCCGGCCACCGTCAGGAGCAGGACGTAGGAGCTCAGCACAACACCCGGACGCGAGCAGAGTTAGCCGCGCACCTTGCGCCCTGCGTGAATTTCCTAAAGACTGGCTGTTATTTTATTTTTTGGCTCTTATGTCGTTCAGACTAAGCGCTTTTTAGACTGTTATTTTATCATTTTAAATATAGATTACGGTGGTATACTCTATCTTAGAGTCATTTTGTCACCAAGATACGGAGAGTGATCCCAATTTGCCTTGAAGTTAGGACTGGATTTTCAAGGAGGAATAAAAAGATACCAACTTCAGTGTGAACTCACACGTGGCCTTGTGAGTATCTTTGTTATATTCCCTACCCTTATTAACCATTTATTTCCATTATTTAGAACATAAGTGGCTTTATATGAGAGCTCTCTTATGTGAAGAGGATAAAGACACCTCCCTCAGGAACATACTCACACTTGTCCGTGTGAGTGTTTGCAGTTTTTTCTGCATTTAATTTATTACTCTTAACTATTGGAATTAGGCTTTGTCACATTTCATTTGAATTGTCCCTCAACTTTTGTTTTCACTCTTATCCATTTGCTCCGAGGGTGACACTACAATTGAGATTCGTTGGGAGATTGAAGAGACGATTATCCGGATTAAAGGAGAAGAAATTTTACACCAGGAAAATACAGAAGAAAAAGAGGAAAGTAAAGAAACCTTGATGTGACAGCATTTACACAAGGCCGTGTAAGTGTTTGTTATTTCACACTCCACCATCCTCACTTTTATTAGTTCAGTAACATTTGTCCTCAAAACCTAATCACAATATATTCATTATCCCCATTATCCCTCAACCTGTGCTCCCCCTTTTCCCTTGTATTCAAGGTAGAGGTGGTCAGTATGATTTTGTCATTATGGTTCTGACTTCGTTTAAGTGAATGTTAATATCATGCAATGTTATCAAACCTGGTGATGTGTAGACAGGATACAATGGAGGTAGAGAGGTGTGAACTATGATAGAGTAATAGCTAGTGCTACATTGACCTTTCCACACATCACCAGGTTTGATTTTTACATTAGCCTAGCCTTAGCAGGTGTCAACCCCAGTGCCACGAGTACTATCTATTTTACATTTCTGTGCTATAAGTACCCAATAAAATTAAATTTTGTTAGCCATTCAGTATCTGGACACACCGATGTGCTCGGAATAACGTTTATGGATGTATCCCCTTCTAGCCGCTATATAGCACATTAGATCCTTCCAACATCCATACAGTACTCTTTATTTCAATTCAGGATGTTAAGTGTGCTAGTCACATTATTTGTATACCACCATTATTACTATTACTTGGGGTTTGAGTGCAGATTACGCAGAAGTCCTTTTTTCTTTTTGTGTTTTTGCCTCATCCAGCCACTTCTCTCTGCACCCTATCCACTAAGATATCACCATTGCATTGTGCTCTAGCTGTAGCAGGAATGACCCCTTCCCCTCTCATCTACATTTATAGTCTCCACAATTGGCTTCTTTTGGAAAGCAGCTCTGTCTCCATGCCTTCCTCCTAGAAGCTGGCAATACATATTTTTTCATCCATCACACAGTTTTATCACTTAAGTTAGATGTTTTATGCTATGAGGGCAACAATTCTATTTTCATGCACAGTAAATCCATTACGTTTACACAATCCATAATACTGTGTGCACTTTCTAGCACTCACTTACTTTATATGTTCAATTTTTTCTACAAGTATTCACTGAAACACATTTGTGTACACTGTACACCTGTCCTATGAGAATCCCAGTCATACTAGATTTACATGAATGTAGATTGCATACAAATAGGCTATCACTTCGTTATCCCTAAAATATGTCTTGGAAGGGGTTCCCAAGGAAATATTTAAAAACTAGTTTGTTTGAACTTGGAAAAAAACACTTAAAGCTGCAGTACCACGTACTGTACTAGCAAACTTTTATATAGTCACACTGCTTTGTTTAATAGTAAAGATGTGGATGATTGCTGTATTATGATTACAGTATTAAAGAACATTATACAAAAAATATTTTTCATAACAAAATTCTAGATACACGAATCCTTCAGTCACTTGAAAATTGCTATTATTTACCTGAATCAGTGGCTGATTTCTCATTAGACCAACAGGTCCGGGCCTAGGGCGGCAAAATGTTGGGGCGGATAATGTTTCTTTTTTCTCCCGTATACAGAAGCCCCGCTCTCGTCCCCACTGATTGCTGGAGGAGCGAATGGGGTTTCTGTAAAGTTCTTACCTTCTCCTTCGTGCCGCCCTCCCCCTTCAGCGTTGCGTTGGCCTCATTGAGAGGTTATGAGAGCTTTTTGCAGTAGTGTTAGGACCTACAGATGGGCCATACAGTGAAGTGGTTGTAAGCTTAAAATACTTTGGCCAAAGAATTGAACTAAATGACCGTTGCTTATGAGAAGATATACAGATAAGTATTGAACTATATAATCTGTCAAGTTAGATATAGCACTGGGGCCTTTTTGTCTTTTGTTCTATACATGAGATCACAATCCTAGTAGCACTCTCTTTGACAATGATGTGGTGGATTTAATATGACTGAGTTATTTCTAACTGCTTGAATGCTACAGCATTTAGAGCAGAATTCAATTGCAACACAATTATTATTTCGTGACGTGGTAAATTATCTGCAAAGGGTTTTGCTAACTTTTTTTCCTTGCATTTCAGATCCCAAAAATAACAGGTTTAGCCAGTAATTACCGACTGTCAGAGCTGTATATTAACAACAATGCACTGTGTGATATAACAGGTAAATATTTGTAAAGACAAATCACAAAATTATTTTTCCTTTTGGTCCCTGACATCCCATATTCCAGAAACATTTTATTAACATTTCGATAATGGTTTGATAATGGGAATTATAACCAGAAGTATATTCCCTACTGTTCCTACTATTTGAATGATTTATTTTCATTTTTATTATGGGTGTAGACAAGCATGTCTTTTTTTTTTTTTACTGAGCGTACAGTTTATAAATATGCACTAGTCTCTGCCTTATAACCCTCCCTATAAGCTATAACATCACTGCTTCTGATGACTCCATGGCATACTTTTACTGAAGCCCTTTGCCCACCCCTCATGTTTTTTTCTGCCTTTTTATTTATGTCCCCTTCCGTTTTATGCCCATTTCAGACATGCCAGCTCTCACAAATTTTCTGTGAGTCCCACTGATTTTTAGCATCATTAGTCCCATAGACTTCAATGGGTCTCACTGATTGAAGTTGGTACTTTTTCAGTTAAAATGCAAATTTCCTGTTCGCCACATGGCAGTTGGTACCCAATGATATAAGTCCTCCCCTCAGCACAGTAGGACAAGAATCTCTTCTGCAAATACTGGTACATAAGACCCTCCATCCATCTGCAGAACTGTATTTTTCCTGTCCTACAGCATAGCAGTAGTTTATTTTCTTTAAAGGGACACAACAGAACTGCAGCTTATGTAGTCTATTGAGGGGGTTCTCAAGCCTCTGTCCCCATCCATGAGGTGATAAGGGAGATGATTTATGCTGAATGGGCCCAGCCGAATAAGAAACTGGTAACACCAAAATAATTTACAACGATGTGCCTGTTTATGGAAAAGGAGGTCAAATTTTGCGAGAATCCCCCCAAAGTAGATGCGCAATTACTAGAATCACAAGGAGAACCACGTTGCTAGTGGATGATACAGTATCATTTAAGGATGCAATGGATCACAGGATGGAAAGTGAATTGAGAAAAGCCTTTTTAACAGCGAGCTTAGCCTGGAAATCTGCTGTGGCTACTGCGTCACTTTCCAAGCAATACGTGTCTGGGTGGCCACTGTCGAGGAGGCACTTGAAAAGGGTGTGAGGGAAACATCAATTTGGAGTGCGCTTGCAGAGATCACATTAGCAACGGATTTAATCTCGAAAATATCACTGAACACAGTGCACCTATTGGCTAGAAGTATGATATTATCTGTGGCAGCAAGAAAAGTGTTATGGCTAAGACACTGGGTGGCCGATTCCATGTCAAAGAACAACCAATGTGCTCCCTGCCCTTCGAGGGTGAATACCAATTCGGATGAAAATTGGACGCAATCATTTCTAACGTTTCTGGGGGAAGTAGTGCGTTCCTCCCACAAGAAAGATGGAATAGGCTTTTTTTTTTTTAAAAATCCACAATAAGATAGAATGCTGTACAGGGAGGCCAAGGCGTACCATTCCGGCAGGCCATTTGCACGACAGCCAATATGGCTAAATCTTTTTCGGGGCACCAGAGGAAGAGGGTAGTTTGCAAGGGACAAATTTGAGATGAGGCGAGCCCTACAGTGTGCAGTCAGAGGAAGGCTGGCACGGTTTGTCTGTATGAGCTCATTTAATCGAAAAGCGATGGTTGCACAGAGTCATATCCCAAGGGTACCATTTAGAATTTATAAAAGAACCTTGGAGAAGCAAGTTTGTCGCGTCCAGATATCCAATGTCTCGTCAAGAAAACAAAGTGTTGCATCACATTTTGCAAGACGTAATATGCAACATAATAAATAAAGTTCCTTATACACAGAGAATAGAAATATATTTCAGAATGTTTCTGGTAAAAAAAAGAAAACCGTCTGGGTAATTCAGCGCAGAGGACTTCACGCAAGTAATTTTTTAAAAATAAGATTTAATAAAATCCAGAATGGCCGCAACAAAAAATATTTATATATCCCGCTACATAGAGAACGTTATGGGAGTGGAAAACCAACATGCTCCCCTCAAGACGGTGATGTTTACTACATGCCAGCTGCTTTGGATGGGGTGCACAAATGGAATGTGCGGTAGCGCAAGGAAGTTGGCCCAAATATTGCAGCAATCATTCAGTAAACATTCTAGAACTGCAAACAGTAAGAAAACCTCTGAAGTCCTTTCAAGCCTACATCCAAGGCAAAAGCGTAAATATATGGTCAGACAATCTCACTGCAGTGCATTTTATTGCAAAGAAGAGAAGAACCAATAGCTCAAAACTGTTTTCCTGTCAACCGATTATGCTGTGGGCAGCCAGATAAACAACATTACGGCAGTTCATATCCCAGGATGCCAGAATACGACAGCCAAATGCGTATCCATCTAGGAGAATGTAAACTAGATATCAGAGTTTTCCAACAACTAGTGGATTGTTGGGGTCAACCTCAAATAGACCTCATGGCCACTGTTCTGAACAAGACAGTGAAGCATTTTTGTGTGAGGTTTCTTCACCAGCACACCAATCAGACAGATATTGTCAGCATTCCTTGGAAGTTCAGGTTGGCTAACATTTTTCCGCTGATTTTTCCGCTGATTCCACTAGTTGCCAAAGTCTTGCATAAAATAGAAACAGACAAGGCAGAAGTAATATCTGTGATTCTGTACTGGCCAAGTAGAGTTTGGTTTGCTCAGCTGGTAGATATGGCTATAGACCAACCTTGACATCTTTCAATAATTCCAAAGATGCTGAAACAAAGACCAATCAAGCATTCAGAGCCAAAAAACTAGCTTTAGGTACATGGAGATTGAACAGCATGCGCTGAAAGTGAAAGGTTGTTCGGACAGACCATTCGTGGCGTAAATATCAGCTAGGAAGTGTTCAACCTGATCTGTATACTAAGTCTTGTTTTCAGGATTGGTGTGAAAAGACAGGTTAAGAGTTTTCAACCCTTCCTTGATATCAGTGGTAGAGTTTTTACAGGAGGGCTTTGATAAAGGTCTCAGTTTAAGCTCGCTGAAGGATCAGGTAATTTAGTAAGATTCTTACAAGCAGTGAACCATTGAAGAACTGAAGAACTCAAGTAAGAAGTACAATCTCAATGTTAGATCTCTCGCTGATCCTGGAGTCTTTAGCGGATCCTCCATTTGAACCCTTGTAACAAATCTCATTGAAATTATTATCATGGAAGACGGTCTTTCAATTGTGATAACTTCAGCATGAAGAGTAGGGGAGCTACAAGCTCTTTTGTGTAAGGGACTGTTTCTCATGTTCCATCAGGATAAGACTGTATTAAAAATAGTCTCTGCTTTCCACCTGAATCAGGAGCTCATTATTCCTTCCTTTTGTCACAGGGAAGACAAATTGCACAATCTGCAAATAATGTGATGTCTAATAACATACTTACTCAGTGTAAAAGATTTCAGAAGATCTGATCAACTCTTTATACTCCAGGAGGAACTTCTCCCATTCCCTCATGATAATAGCGACCGTGTCGGTGGGAGCACGCTTTACTAGGGAGCGGTTATTTTCCTGGATGGCCCGATGTATGGCTTTAGCCACCGGGTCTCGCATCAGGGGGACGACTAGCTACTTCGAGCTCAGTATGGTATCTTGGTTTATGGACATGCCTTTGGGGTGGCAGTATGGTGCAGGAAGTGCCTTCGACTGACATCCCAAGGAGTCCACCACTCTTGAGTTCGGAAAAGGTGACTCTATCCTCCACTATAGCCTCTGTGGAACAGATTGCCTGAATCCCATGGCCAGGAATCTCCTCTCACTCGCCATTGTCCGATGTAGAACTCAATCCAGGCCTTCTGTACAGGGCATCAGCTCCATCATTCAAGGGCATGGGCTTGTACTTCAGCATAAACTGATTGTCACAGGAGACCAGTACTTTTACACCGAAACCACCATGATCAGTAGCACCAGACAAGGACAAGGTTGTTGAATAAAATTAGGTTTATTCTGGCACGCCAGCAGACAAAACAAAGATGCACAAAACAAGATGCATTACCAACCGGGGGCCTGGGGAGTAGACTCTAGCCTCGCTAGATGCAGGGGCCTGCTTCAAGAAGGCTTTCCCTGCCCGCTTCTCATCCAGGATATCAAAGTGCTGATCACACAGCAGCCCCTCCGACATGTATCTCCAGCTGGTCACAGTCCAGATCCAAACTCCTTCACAGAATGTCTCCCAGTCTCTCTGATAGTCTCCACACTCCTTCCCAGAATGTCTCTCAGATGCTCCTGTGAGGGAATACAATTCTCTGATCAGCAGCACCCCTTATATATATATATATATAGCCCTCTGTGGCTATCCTTTACATGGGAGGGGAGCTACTGACCAGTCAGAGCACGGATTAGATTGTTGCCACAAAAGCCAGAGCAGGGGCGTGCCAAGGCACTCAAGACTTCCCACTGTGTAGGAGCCTGAGAGTCTGAAAAGAACAGAGAGCCCATCCCCAGACCTTATTGTCCACTCTTTCCCACTCACCAAATGTATTTAACACCTCTACGCTCCCAGCCTTTGTCTTAATACACATTTCTCAGCAGGGACCTCAGCTGATTAAATCACAGAGTCCCTCCCATAGAAATGTACACATGCAAATCACATTACAAGTCTGCTATCTTAGAAATGAGCACATAATCCAATTTATACTTTACAGGGCTGACTCCCAAATCACATCAAATGTTGGATCACTAAACTGGGGGATTGCATTTACAGGGAAAAAAATATACAGGCTTTGAAATACATTCTTACAGACATGGTACATTATACATTCCCTGTTCTTCCCCAGATATTAAATTACATTTGGCAGAAATAAGCCTTACATATGGGGCCAAGTTACATGGATGTAGGGGTAGCTAGCTGGGTTTCATCCCAGTTTTGTGATGCCAGCTACCCCTACCATCACACTGATAATTAGACAGAGCAGCTAACCACCTTTGGCGGAGGTCAAGATGTATGTCAACAGGTTGTTGTCAGTTCGTTCTTCGAAGGATACCCCGTATAGATAATCATGTAGTTTATATACTACAGCTCATTGAGCGCTAGAAATGCTAGTTTGTGGACTGAATAGTTCTGTTCACTGGGCGTCAACCTGCGGTTGACATAGGCTACAACCCGGAGGCCCCGCTGGGTATTTCTGGTGTAATACTGCTCCCATCCCGTTGAAGCTGGCATCCACGTGCAGGACGTATGGTTGTTCTGGATCTGCATAGGCCAAGATAGGAGCTTCAGTGAGGCTTTTCTGAAGCTCCACGAAGGCCTTATCACAGGCAGAATTCCACTTGGCCCCGAATGGCGTTCGCGGGGTTGCTGTTTTTTGCCGAGGTTCTTCTGGGTAAATTTTCAGCAGATTGTTGAGGACTTTGGCCTTGCTGGAGTATCCCTCTACGAATCTTCGGTAATAGCCGCAAAACTCCAGGAAGGATCGTAGCTCCATCACGTTCTCTTGTCAGGACCATTTCACTACTGCTTCAACCTTTAGCGGGGTTGGTAGCCACCCCTTCTGCGGACACGATGTGGCCCACATAGGTGACTGAAGTGTGACAGAAGCGACATTTGTCCAGAGATGACTTCAGACCTTCCTTTCCTTGTCTGTCCAGGACCTTCAGAAGGCGTTCTTCGTGCTCCTCTAGCGTCTGTCCGAACACGATGATATTGTCCAAATAGACCAGACATTCTTGGGGGTTTATGTCCCCGATAGTTCTTTCCATTA
Source organism: Ascaphus truei (assembly GCF_040206685.1). NCBI lineage: Eukaryota > Metazoa > Chordata > Amphibia > Anura > Ascaphidae > Ascaphus > Ascaphus truei. Next base: position 386,827,219 of record NC_134484.1, on the reverse strand, counting down.
GTCTCTGGAAAGTTGCAGGTGCACCACAGATGCCTTGTGGCATCTGGGTGAACTGATAAAATTTGAAGGGGCAGACAAACGCTGTCTTCTCCTGGTCTTCGGAGCTCATGGGGACCTGGTAGTACCCAGACCGCAGGTCCAGCATGCTGAATCACTGACTGCCAGATAGGGCACTGAGGATCTCTTCAATCCGAGACAGGGTATATTGATCCGGGATCATGTGGCGATTCAGGGTGCGATAGTCCACGTATAAGCGCACGGATCCGTTCTTCTTCCACACCACCACAATAGGAGAGGCATATGGGCTATGGCAGGGGGGCGCAAACTTTTTTCCCTGCGCCCCCCTGCCGGCGGTCCCCTCTCTTTCGCGCCCCCCCTAACCACCATTGACCCGCCCTCCGGCGTCATGACGTCACATTGCCATAGCAACGTGACGTCACATGACCTCGCGGCGTCATTTTGACGCCGCGTTGCCATGGCGACGCAAGAAGGAAGCCGCCGGAGTCACGGGTAAGTATGATTTACAGAGGCCCTGCAGCTCCCCGGGCACTTAATTTAAGTGCCTTCGGGAAGCACGCGGGGCCTCTGTAAACCCCGCGCCCCCCCACCGGCAGTCTCGCGCCCCCCCTGGGGGTCGCGCCCCACAGTTTGCGCACCGCTGGGCTATGGGATTCATTCACGATGTCCACCGTCTCCATCTCTTTCAGGCCATCCCTCACATCCTCCACATTTCGAGGAGCTATGCGTCTGGAACACTTTAGGAATGGGGTGGCATTGTTCAGTTGGATGGTGTGTTGAGCACTCTTACCGCAACCCACATCCATTTCACTGGTGGAGAACACCTCACTGCGCTCCACCAGCTTGTCACTCAGTCACTTCTTTCACTCCACTGGCAAGGACAATTCCCCGAAGTAGAATTGCAACCCGGGAGGGGCTTCCCGTACGGTGGCCGCATTCATATGAGCCAGGAATTCTATTTGAGTAACTGGGTATATTCGACCCAGTGCTTGACCGTCATCAAACCGGATAGGATGAGGCGAAATGTTCTGTATAGATACAGTCAATCGTCGAGGAAGGGAGGACTTCCATTCCTTAATTTCTGGTACCACTTTGAAACCTCTCTTTGCGTCCTCTTCGGGCGTAGTTTCAAGGGAAAAGTACCAGTCTGTTTCAACACAGCCCGGGTAGTTAGGTACAGCGGCCATGTGTCTCACTCCCCTGGTGGAATCTCTGTCAACCCCAGCTCAAGGTTGAAGAATTGTCCAAACCCTTCTTGGGCAGAGATTCTGTAGCACTCCTCTTTAAATACTGGATGAATCCGCAGAGACGATAGGGGTAATTCTCCGGCTTCTTGCAGGTAGGCCCGGATTAGGGCTCACACCACATCCGCGTTAGTCCCCAATATGATGGGGGAATTTGGGTGTTCCCGAGGTTCGGGACATACCAATGCTTCCACTTCCATGGGGTGAGTTTTGTTGGTGTAAAGCTGTGGTATATCCAACCATACTTGAATCATGCCATCATTGGGATAGACTTCGCTACTGAGGCCCCACAACTTCATTTTCTCTGCAGACTGCACAGGCAGATGCTTGAGGTGCAGATCGTAAAATGGCCAGTAGATGATGGTCACTTGAGACCCAGTGTCCAGCAATGCAGAGGAGGAGATATCCTCCACTAGTACTCGTACTATAGCCGCAGGTCCTACTCGATTTGTAGGCATCCGGTTGGGGCTCCTTTTCAGGGCTAGACGCAGGGGCAATGGACGGCGGTTCCACCATTTGAACGGTGAAGGTCATGGTCGCAGGGGTGGGGGTCCTTGGCTTTGGACAGTCTTTGGCAAAGTGACCTCGGTCGCAGATATAGCAGTGGGTACCTCGGGTCGCACTGGCACTAGGTGTAGTGATCGGTTTCTGGGCCCCCTGGAGACGGAGACAGGCGCCACTGAAGTAGGGTTATCCTCTGCATTTCCGTCTCCTTAGGCTTCTGTGCCGACACCCCTTTTGTCTCTCCCTTGTGGGAGTCTTTATGTTTTTTTTGGGGGGGGGGTGTAAACGTTTATAGGCCTCATGCCCTTTCTCCAGGCCCAATAGCCCCTCAAGCGTAGGAGGACTTCCTTGTAGAAAGGAACACCGGATTATGATGACTATGATGGGTGGGTATAAATCCCCTTAAAAACTTTTCTGTGATATTCATCCACTTGAGAGGCTGGAATTATATAGTGGGAACATAGATTCCACAAAACTAACTGTATCCATTGAATATACTCAGACAGTTCTTCCCCTTTAGGCATTCCATTAGCCGCTGCCTCTTAACAGCTTCAGTGCAAGACCATTCCTCCAGTACTTGCAAGGTGTAGTACTTCCAGGTTTCGAATGTCTCTTCTCTGACTGGCGTGGGCAATACCCCTGAAAAAGCTTTCAACTTACGATAATGTTGTGCCTGAGACGACTCGCTTTTGTTCCCAGCCAACTACTGTATGGCTTCTACGAGCAACCGAACTCCATCCGAGCAGCAGGAACTGTGACTGCTCTGACCAGATCGTCGGCTGTGACCGAACGTGGCACTGGCTTCACTCCTGCAAGGATTTCCTGGGGAAGGTGAAGACATAACCATCGAAAGCTCCTGCATGTCAGTGGCGAAACTAGTGGGCTCTACCATCACAGATATTTCTGTATAGATTATAGGGCAACCGCTATCTAGTACTCCTTCCGTTAAGTCATACCCGCCGGTTACAAGCACTGCGCACCATACCTTTTCTGGGTCTGTTCGGCGGTCTAGAATATGTGCAACCTGTGGGCCCGGGAACTGCCCCAGTACTGGACAGATGTCACAAGAGGAGATGTCGGCGGGGACTTGCCCAATGGCAAGCACCTGTTGAGGTGGTACATAGCTTTTCAACGCCCATTCATAGACCTCCTGCCGGGATGGTAATGATATGATCAGCGACATAATTTGGATTTTACTAACTTTGGGCACCCCAGGTTTGAAATCTCAGCAGCGCCTTCAAATTGACTTTGCGTGCTGCTAATACCTGTACGCTCACAGGAGGCCTGAGCCTCTGCTTCTGGGAGCCTGGGGTGAGCTCTCTCTCTCTTAGTGCAGCGCCTCCACCTATGAGGCATCCCGGCGTTGGCGGGATAACCCCTCACAGGAACAAATACAACAGTAGTAAACAACACAGTGTATATTTAACGGAGCCTTACTGTACACAATATATATCACACACACACTACTAGGCCGCAACAATATAAGGCCGTGACCACAAACACTGGAGTGGTGCCCCGAAAGTACTGAGGATGCGGTGGCACCAATAACACCTGGTAATCATCCCAGTAATCCCACCCAATGTGAGATAGCGCTACCCCCTGTAAATGTTGGTGCATGTTGGGTACCTGCCTGGGTACTCCAGTACCAAGGTGCAGCATGTAGAGGTGCGTTGGAGGAGGTCCCACGCAGCGGGGCCTCCACAACAATTCCCCTCTCTCTTAAGGGTCCAGCTCCTCCTCGTGGTATGAGCTCCAGCCAGAGGGTCTCACACAATGTCTCTGAATACTTGCAGCCTGGTCCCAGGCCTCAGTCCGCCACGTGGATGTCCGTCCACTGGCACAGCAGTGTAGCGGTAGTACTGCGGTGGGGAGGGTCCCTATCTGGGGGCCTTCCCTACAATACTTAAGCTGTGGTTGGCTCATGGCCTAAGGGGCAAGATCTGTGCCTAGTCCAGGAAGCACTGCTCCCTGGACACTACTTTCTGTCTTGCCGCCTTCTTCAGCACTGAGCACGCTGGCTCCTTGTCCCAGAGGATATTCTCCTCCCCTTGCACACCCTTCTTTCCGGCGCAACCTCCTCAAAGCCCCCGGCCTGTTTCCCAGGCATTCTGGGACTTGTCTCTAGTACAATACCTGCGGAGCCATTCAAGATGTCTGCCAAAATGTAGTCCCTTGGCTTCTGTGAGTTGTAGTTCCAAAACATCTGTATACTATCATTTTATTTATTTGTATTGCTCTAATGTGAACATTTTGTCATTGACAAAAAAAATAAATAGAATATTTTGATTGCTTAGAGCAGGGGTGGGCAACTTCAGTCCTCAAGGGCCACCAACAGGTCAGGTTTTTGTATATACCTGCTTCAACACAATTGGCTCAATCAGTGGCCCAGTCGAAGACTGTGCCGAAGCAAGGATATCCTGAAAACCTGACCTGTTGGTGGCTTTTGAGGACTGGAGTTGCCCACCCCTATGCTAAGACCATACAAGATGACAAATGAGAGGAACAAAAACAAAAATAACACATATGATGAAACTTAATCAGTGACTCAGTCAACGATTGAGCCACCTGTGCTGAAGCAGGGATATCCTTCAAACTTGACCCGTTGGGGCCCTTGAGGATTGAAGTTGGCCACACTTGGCTTATAGTAATGTGTTTGTTTTACCTAATTGCAGGTACTCTGAAGCATTTGACCTCATTACAGACCCTGCGGCTGAATAATAATTACCTCTCAAGGCTGCCAGCAACTGTAAAGGAACTGAAGGGAATGACTAATCTTCGCACCTTAAGTAAGCATTTACAATATACATTAACCAATCAATTGCTTTTAATATTAGACATTATTACTATAAATGTGCAGTACCATGTAGTATCTTATGTTGAAGTTCAATAAAGTGAAAACACTAAGCTGTGCACCATTTGCACCATATTAAGAGCCGGTTGTTTCATGATAAGTTTAATAACTTATGCTGCTTTCGGTTTGAAAGCCTAAGCAGCAAAAGTACAGTAGCATATGTTATTGCACAGACAATGTATATTGCTTTTTGTATGGACTAGAAACTCATCCCCAACACAACAATGTTGTTATAAAGTTGTCAGGGCTAGGCTTTGAATCTTTATTATTATTATTATTTTTTTTCAATCTACATCACTGCATTTAGTGTCCACAATAAGTGTTCTGAAATCAATATTTCTGCTAAATAAAAAAAAACCCTGATGCACCATTTTTCAGTCAATGAGAAAAAAGTGAACACAACTATTTGTAAAGAATAAAAAAAAGGATGTAAAAGGTGACACTGTGTGCTCATTTGCATGTCCTTACCCAGAATTCCAGGCTACATTGGAAGCACTGTATGCTAAAAGATAATGGTGAAAATCATGGTTGCAAACTGGTCTGAGACGTGAATGTTCTCACGTGATATTTTTATTTGCTAAAAAAAGGGGGGGAAAGTCCTTTATTGTACACATGTAGCAGGTGTTAGTTTCGTTAACACGATGTGATGCATTAACGCTAAAGCATTATTACTGCAAAATTGGCCACAAACGCAATTTAAAGCAAAGGTCATTTGTGCATTATCTCCTTAACGCACGCAGTATTTACCAAATAGTCTTTTGTGTTATTCCGCATTAGTGGGGATAATAACCCGCTACATCTGTACGTGCACTTCTACATTTTTAGCAAATTTCAGTCAGTGGTGCTGTCTCACTTGCGTTTCATCAAACTGTTAACTGGTACAAACTTATCGACTACTTCTTTGCAATTTAATTTTGCCCAAAGCATTAAAAAAAAAAAAAAAAAAAAACTTGTGGAAAAACCTACAGATGTTGAAATGTACAGATTCTTGGAGAAATTCTGGGTTTCCAAAATGCTACAATTTTGCAAATGTGTCTGAATGTTTTCTAATTACTGAATTAGAAGGCCGTTTTTAGAAAACTACAGTCGCTACCTGCATAAAGAAGTAAAGCATAGTTAAGAGCAATTTGTATACAATTCTAATTAATATTTTTAGACTGCCTACGTGGGAGTGCACCTTTAAGTTTAAATCCTTTGGAGACAATGCATTTATTCTTGTGAATGCTTCTCAGAAACCTTTTTATTTATGTTTCCCGTAGGCTTATATCATAACCCTCTGGCTCAAAATCCAGACTACCGTCCTTATGTAATATACCATCTACCTTCAGTAGAACTTTTTGATCGTGAAAGTAAGTGACTATTTCATTTCTTAAAGGTACAAACTGAATTTATTTTTAGTTCCTGTCTTGCTAGAAGTAAACACGTAAAAAGGCACACACTTGCTAAACTGAAATAAAATGTTTTGCTTCTTTTTCAAAAAATTTAGTGCAGTCATAATGAAAATAAAGTTATAAAATTAGATCACAGAAATGTGTTCAATCCCTGTGTGCTGATTTGTGTTGTTTAAACCCATGTGGCACAGAATTTACATCCTTATTTCCGTTTCAACAATGTTGATAAATTCCACATACTTTGGAGAGGTTTCAGATTATTATGGATAGGGTGACCATTTGTCCCGGTTTTGCCGGGACAGGACAGAAAAAAACAGGACTGTCCCGGCAAAACCGGGACAAATGGTCACCCTATCCATAGGTCCATCCCGGAAATGTCCCGGTTTTTGTCCCTGTATTGCGGGGCAGCGGCGGTGAGGAGAATGCGGCGGCCAGTAAGTATTTTCTATGTGTGTGTATGAATGAATGCATGCTGCCGCGGGGATTGAATGAAGGAGAATGCCGGGGCGGGACTTAAAATGTCGACCGGCCCACAGGGGATTGGTCGCAGGTCAGGGGAAACCGGGGGCGGGGCTTCCGCTTTGTGCAGAGCACACGTGTGAGTGTGTCTGTCTTCCAGCTCCTGGCTCCTCTGTCGGCTGCGCGGTGAGTGTCCCCCTTCTGTCCCCGGTCCCGCCAGGGGGGGGTAATAGTAGGTGGTAGCGGGGGTGCGCCTGCCTTTGTACCACCTACCTTGTACCACCTTGTACCTTTGCCCCCCGGCACTCCCACCTTTGCCCCCCGGCGCTCCCACCTTTGCCCCCCGGCGTTCCCACCTTTGCCCCCCGGCGTTCCCACCTTTGCCCCCTGGCGCTCCCACCCTTGCCCCCCGGCGTTCCCACTTTTGTCCCCCGGCGTTCCCACCTTTGCCCCCTGGCGCTCCCACCTTTGTCCCCCGGCGCTCCCACCTTTGTCCCCTGACGCTCCCACCTTTGCCTCTCCTGGCGCTCACTTTCCCCCGTCCCCTTGGTGCGGGAGATTGGCTCGGGGGCGGGAAGTGGTGGCTGCGTGGTCGGTGGCGTGCAGGGGCTGGCGGGTGATGCAGGGGGAGGCGGGGTGTATCAGTGTGTGTGTGTATCAATGTGTGTATCAGTGTGTGTGTATCAGTGTGTGTGTATCAGTATGTATCAGTGTATCAGTGTGTGTGTGTGTGTGTGTGTATCAGTGTGTGTGTGTGTGTGTATGTATCAGTGTGTGTGTGTGTGTATCAGTGTGTGTGTGTGTGTGTGTGTGTGTGTGTGTATCAGTGTGTATCAGTGTGTGTGTGTGTGTGTGTGTGTGTGTGTGTATCAGTGGGTGGGTGTATCTGTGTGTGTATCTGTGTGTGTGTGTGTGTGTGTGTGTGTGTGTGTGTGTGTGTGTGTGTGTGTGTGTGTGTATCAGTGTGTGTGTGTGTGTATCAGTGTGTGTGTGTGTGTGTGTATCAGTGGGTGTGTTTGTATCTGTGTGTGTGTGTATCAGTGGGTGAGTGTGTGTGTGTATCAGTGTGTGAGTGTGTGTGTGTGTGTGTTTGTATCTGTGTGTGTATCAGTGGGTGAGTGTGGGTGTGTGTATCAGTGGGTGTGTGTGTATGTGTGGGTGTGTATCAGTGTGTGTATCAGTGTGTGTGTGTGTATCAGAGTGTGTGTGTGTATCAGTGTATCAGTGGGTGTGTGTGTGTATCAGTGGGTGTGTGTGTGTATCAGTGGGTGTGTGTATCAGTGGGTGTGTGTATCTGTGTGTGTATCAGTGGGTGTGTGCCTGTGTATCAGTGTGTGTGTGTGTGTGTGCGTGTGTGTTTGTATCTGTGTGTGTGTGTTTATCAGTGGGTGAGTGTGTGTGTGTATCAGTGGGTGAGTGTGTATCAGTGGGTGAGTGTGTGTGTGTGTGTATCAGTGGGTGTGTGTGTATCAGTGGGTGTGTGTGTATCAGTGGGTGGGTGTGTATCAGTGGGTGGGTGTGTATCAGTGGGTGTGTGTGTATCAGTGGGTGTGTGTGTATCAGTGGGTGTGTGTGTATCAGTGGGTGGGTGTATCTGTGTGTGTGTGTGTATATCAGTGGGTGTGTGTGTATCAGTGTGTGTGTGTATCAGTGGGTGGGTGTATCTGTGTGTATGTGTGTGTGTGAGTATATCAGTGGGTATGTGTGTATCAGTGTGTGTGTGTGTGTGTGTGTGTGTGTATCAGTGTGTGTGTGTGGGTGTGAATCAGTGGCTGGGTGTGTGTGTGTGTATCAGTGGGTGTGTGTGTGTGTATCAGTGGGTGTGTGTGTATCAGTGGGTGTGTGTATCAGTGTGTGTGTGTGTATCAGTGGGTGTGTGTGTATCAGTGGGTGGGTGTATCAATGGGTGTGTGTATCAATGGGTGTGTGTATCAGTGTGTGTGGGTGTGTGTGTGTATCAGTGGGTGTGTGTGTATCAGTGGGTGGGTGTATCAGTGGGTGGTCGTATCAGTGGGTGGGTGTATCAGTGGATGGGTGTATCAGTGGGTGTGGGTGTGTGTATATCAGTGGGTATGGGTGTATCAGTGGGTGTGTGTGTGTGTGTGTGTGTATCAGTGGGTGTGTCTCCCTCACCCTCTCCGTCTCCCTCATCCTCTCTGTCTCCCTTATCCTCTCTGTCTCCCTCTCCCTCCCTGTCTCCCTCTCCCTCCCTCTCTCTCCCTCTCCCTCCCTGTCTCCCTCTCTCTCCCTCCTTGTCTCCCTCTCTCTCCCTCCTTGTCTCCCTCTCTCTCCCTCCCTGTCTCCCTCTCCCTCCCTATCTCCCTCTCTCTCCCTCCCTGTCTCCCTCTCTCTCCCTCCCTGTCTTCCTCTCTCTCCCTCCCTGTCTTCCTCTCTCTCTCTCCCTGTCTCTCTCTCCCTCCCTGTCTCCCTCTCCCTCCCTCCCTGTCTCCCTCTCCCTCCCTCCTTGTCTCCCTCCCTGTCCCTCCTTATCTCCTTCTCTCTCCCTCCTTGTCTCCCTCTCTCTCCCTCCCTGTCTTCCTCCCTCACACTCCCTATCTCCCTCCCTCTCTCAACCTCCCTGTCTCCCTCCCTCTCTCAACCTCCCTGTCTCCCTTCCTCACCCTCCCTGTCTCCCTCCCTCACCCTCCCTGTCTCCCTCCCTCACCCTCCCTGTCTCCCTCCCTCACCCTCCCTGTCTCCCTCCCTCATGCTCCCTGTCTCCCTCCCTCACACTCCGTGTCTCCCTCCCTCACCCTCCCTGTCTCCCTCCCTCACCCTCCCTGTCTCCCTCCCACTCTCCCTCCCACTCTCCCTCCCTCACCCTCCCTGTCTCCCTCACCCTCCCTGTCTCCATCTCTGTCTCCCTCCCTGTCTCCCTCCCACTCTCCCTCCCTCCCTGACCCCCTCTCTGTCTCCCTCCCTGTCCCCCTCTCTGTCTCCCTCTCCCTCTCTGTCTCCCTCTCTGTCTCCCTCTCCCTCCCTGTCTTCCTCTCTCTCCCTGTTTCCCTCTCCCTCCCTGTTTCCCTCTCCCTCCCTGTCTCCCTCTCCCTCCCTGTTTCCCTCTCCCTCCCTGTCTCCCTCTCCCTCCCTGTTTCCCTCTCCCTCCCTGTCTCCCTCTCCCTCCCTGTCTCCCTCTCCCTCCCTGTCTCCCTCTCCCTCCCTGTCTCCCTCTCCCTCCCTGTCTCCCTCTCCCTCCCTGTCTCCCTCACCCTCCCTGTCTCCCTCACCCTCTATGTCTTATCTTAACTGCCGTATACCTACACCGAAGTAACCTACCCTGCTTTCTTCCAGATCTGACTCAAGTTTCACGCGGGAGACATCGGAAGACAGGTAGGGAACACCTCCCCTCCAGTATAGTACCTTGAGGGACTGCGGATCAGGCCAGATCCCAGGCGGGATTGCTGCTTTAGAAATTGTGAAGAGGGGGCATCCTGACACTGGTTAATGGGTTCAGAATCATTCACATCTGGCTTTTTTTTTTGTTCGATTAGTGAGGTAATCCGACACACACACACACACACACACACACACACACACACACACACACACACACACACACACACACACACACACACACACACACACACACACACACACGTAACTATGTAACAAGGACTAGTAGTAACGTATAAGTGTACTACAATAAATAAACTGTTATGTAAAAAAAAAAAATGTGTCCCGGTTTTTCATTTTCAAAATCTGGTCACCCTAACTATGGAGAAACTCAATATACCATTGTTTGCAGCTGTCATCGTTTAGCTCAATGCGATTTCCTGTATACGTGCACCTTTCCTACATTTTATTCTCTATACAGAATTTTTTAATAAGATCTGAGATTTCATAATAAAGTCAAATATGCAAGGGATATAGATTGCAGACCCATAAAACTACATGATCAAACTCATGTTTGAGAGCTGCTCTCCTGTACGGGGCTTATCCGTTTGCTATGTTTATCCAGTTATGGCATTAAGGGTTGGACCTCTGCTATTTTATTCTTTGCACGTTACACGGAGACCCATATAATTTATTTAAGAATTATTGTTTCTGTAACGGGTTTGCCTATGTTTTTAAATTGTATTTGAAACAAGATTAGAAAGGTTTGTCTTGAACTCCGTAACTTTGCAGCAGCAGCCATAATGCTCTTATTTTCTCTTGGCATATGGCAATTGTTGTCACAAAGGGAATACATTTGCTTGTAGAGTTGGGTGCTAAAAATGCTTCTTTAATTTGTACAGCTTTAAAAGTATAGAAGCTGGGAGTTTGATGGTGCAAGGTAGGGTTTTCCAGAAGTGTGAGGTGGCTCAGCAATACAGTAGTTTAAAAGTAGGACATTGTACAAAGAGATCTGGTAAGGACTATGGAAATACTTGGAATGAGGTATAAGATATATGATATACATTCTAATGGGAGGCTCAACACAGAAGACTTATAAACCTAAATTCGGTTCTGGAAGCTTTGGAGATTTATAGTATGTAGCCGGGTCCCCTCTTACCTCCGGTGCAGGGAAGGGGACGGCTGTGAGGTGTCGGGTGCCGCCGGAGCTCCGTGCGGATCGGCGGCACCAGCAGTGGCCATCTTGAGTCTTCACGCATGCGCAATAGCAGCCTTGATCATGTGCAGTGCCAAAGTTGCGGCGGCCATCTTGCCATGGCTCTGCAAGGGACTACACGTCCCATGAGCCTTAGGGGCACAGACATGGAGCCGGAGAAAGATACATTTGGCGTGCTTAGGACCACGCGCCAGTCGGAAGAGGGACCCCAACGGAGCAGGTAGTGTCCAGGGAGCTCCTCTGGACTAGGCCAGGTTGCCCTGTAGATCCCAGCTAGACCCCGACTCATTGTAGCTTGTGGTTGCTGCAGGGAGGCCCATAGTTAGGGATACTTCCCCAGTAGCTGCCTAACGTTAGTGCAGCAGTGAAGGACGCCACAGGGTGTGCACGGCCTGCGGTCTGGGACCAGACCCCAGGCACTCTAGAGACATTATCAGAGACATTAAGGGACACCCTCCTGCTGGATCTCCCTCAAGAGGTGGACGCCTTTGGGAAGGAGAAGATCAGACTGACCACGCTGGATGTGACAATGTTGCGGCCTGTGCATCCATCCTCTTCTATATACCCTGGTCTGGATGGAGACCAGGAAGGTACCCATGTGCACCAATGGCCATACACAGTGGGTAGCTACTCCACACACCTTTGGTGGGTTTGGCTCTGTGGACACCGGGTGGTTAGGTGCCCAGGGCGCCTTAGTACTTTCGGGGATCTCACTGGGGTGTATATTGTGTGGGTGTGTATTGTGGGCCTTGTATTGTTATTGTACTGTTCAGTTATGTGTCAGTAAAGATTAGCTTGTTATGCCAGCGTGTGTATATTTATTCTCTGACTGTATTGGGTCCTGTCAGGAGTTATCTAGCTGTGCTAGGATCCCTCCCAGGTGGAGGCGCTGCACCAAGACGAACGAAAGCATACCCCAGGCTCCCAGCAGCGGAGGCTTAGGCCTTCTGTGAGCCACAGGTAACGACAGCACGCATAGTTCCCATCGTCATAGGGAAAGGGGACTACAAGTATAAACCTGGATATAAAGGCAGCAGAGGAAGATGAGAATTTTGAGATGAGATCAATATTCTGCAGTCAATACTTTTTTCTTTTTTTTTAATTGACTGGGGGCAGGTGAACAAGGAGGAGGATACCATAGCGAAGACAGGGTGGAAGGGAGATGCATACAGTTGTAATTGCTATTGTCAACTCAAGCCTCACCACCAAAGCAATGTTGCTATGGTGGATGTGGCAACATTATGTTAGGGGTTGGATTTGTTGGAGGAAGTGAAAATTACTTAAAGTTATTGAGGTATAGAGAAGCTTGGGAGTCTGTAACACTGAGATAAATGTTTGTAATACTGGTCGTGTGCTATGAATATTGGAAATTCAGTTCAATTTTGAGGAGGCTGATGGGCATCAAAAAGTTAGCAAACTTTGTTACTGTTTCTATGTAAATGTTTAAATGATGAGCAACGAATAGTGGCAGCAATATTTTGGTATTCTATTGAAATGATTAGTGTTATACATGGGACTGAGTCTGAATATGAGAGTATAGATAAGAAAGGGAGGGAAGATAGAAGGCAGAGAACTTGAGGATGACTTGGAATGTAGCAACAAAGGAGCAGGTCACAATGAGATGTTATGCCAAATGGAATACATTATGTTATTTCTTTCAAGTAAGTAGCAACGATTCGGGTCAGGGTAGAAACTAAAATAAGGCTTATTAAATGGAGGTGAGAGGTTGTGAAAGAGAGTGAAGTGAATAAAGGAAGCAAATATGAAATAACAAGATTTGGGTATGATGCTTGGGTTGGCAAGTTGATCTGTTGAACTATCTCGAAGAGATGTTACAACTAGCATAGCTTGGCAAGTCCTCCCCTGTGTTGAGGTTACTTAGATGTTATATGGGTTGTTTTTATAGCTGCAGAAAATTGCAGTATGTGAAGAACTCAATTTGAAGTCATTAAAATATATATATATATATATAAAGAAAAATGAAAATGCTTGAAGAATAAAGAAACATTACAACATTGTAATGTACCAGTCAGTAGATGTAAGTGTTTTGAATAACATTAATTGGCTCATAAAAATGTGAGGTAGTTGCATTACTACAATCTAGCACAGATATGTGCCCCCGAGTGCTTGTTGGGTTTGAATTCTAACTTAATACTACAGTAATTAACCTTTAGCAAGTCTTGTCAGTAGAGACGTGTTCCAATAATGTTGAGCATATCTTTTTTATTTAGGTACTTACTTTCTATTAGGACTATTAAAGCATAATAGAACAGTAGCAACAAGGACATCAATATCAACATTGTTTGTTGGTGTAACGTTGCTGACTGCAGAACAGGATATGGACCCGCAGGGCAGAGGTAGAGAGTAATACACCGACCTTGGCCTGGGATCAGAGGCCTGAGATGCAGGGATAGTCAGGTACGGTTCCAGGTTAGGCAGGCAAAGAGTAGTCAGGCCCGGTTCCGAGGTCGAGGCAGGCAAAGGGTAGTCAGGTCCGGTTCCGAGATCAAGGCAGGTGACAGGCAAAGAGTAGTCTGGTCTGGTTCTGAGGTCGAAATAGGCAGCAGGCAAAACAAAGGCAAGGCAGAGCTCAGACAGTACAAGGAAACAAGTACTTTGCACGAGCACTGACAAGGAGCAACTGCCTGCTATTTAAAGGCCAGAAGCAGCTGCTGGCAATGAAGTACAGAGAAGGCTAACTTCCTGTCAGGAAGTGAGGAGCAGGAATTGCAAGGAAGCACGATAGCCACGGTAGCTTCAGTGAGGGTGAGAGGTCACTTCCTGTTGGCATCCATCTTAGGTATTCGGACAGATCCCTTATAGTTGGATGTTGTACGCTATTGCTTCATTTGATTTTGAGATATGTAGGAAATTAGGACAGATTAATGATGTTGCCAATTACATGTATTCAGAAGGTAAACACACATTATTATGTTTGATTTAAAGAATTTTCTGCTAGGTGGTCTGTTGCCGGGTACATGCAACCACACACGCGGGTTCTCTTGATAAGGCTTATTTATTGAGCCTTAAAAACATACAGCACTCAAAAACAAAATAGCTTCTCTTCAGCATACAAAAACAAAATAGCTTCTCTTCAGCAGACAAAAACAAAATAGCTTCTCTTGAGCATAGAAAACAAGGCAGCGTCTCTTCATCATGCAGGACACAGACAGTTCATCATACATGTACTTTGAAAACAGACCTTATACCAGTAATCTCTTCAGTAGTTCAGTCCTGTCTCCTGACCAGCTAGCCTGCATGTGTGTACAGCCTGGGGTTTTTAAAACACCTTGATTATGCGGCTGGGGTCAGACTAATTAAGCAGCCCTTCTCAACTGAAACTTAACCTCGTCACTGCTGCACTGCAAGCCTAAACATAGGTTTGCCAGGTATATGGCTGGTGACGTTCATTCACCCTGTCACATGGTCCAATGATGGATCAGTTGTACCAGGATAGATTTTGATCTGCTTCTGGTGATCACTTGATTGCCAACATGCATATAGTATGCCACAGCACAATGAGTTATGTGTGCGGTTCCCTCCTTTACTGATTCATTTTTTCTCTGGAGATGAGAAAGGTAAAAAGGCAATCTACAATAAGATCCTGCGATCATAGCTAAAGATCAGCAAAGGCAGCAGAGACATGTAGTGAGATTTTTCTGGGACGATAAATTGTAGACGGTGTACCACCATTTCTCATCCTCAGTACTGGACATAAAATAGCACCTTATTTACCCCCCCTCGCCACCCCCAAAAAATAAAGGAAATTGCAATCCATGGGATTCTATTGTTTAAACCCTCGAGTTCCAGCATTGTTGGCTTCTCTAATTACAGGATTAATTAAATATATTACTAATTTTGACCCAGATTTGAAGCTTGGGATACTTTACTGTATTACCCCCATTATCTCTTGCTCTTCCTCGTCTATTTTTGCTCCTGTGAAATTATGAGAAACAGGTAAGACACAAATGAAGTGAAGGTTGTACAAATAGAAGTGGAACCAAGGAGGAAGAACGTGAAAAGAGCTAAGAAAGTGAGAAGAATAAAAGCGAAAGATATAAACAAAGAGAAATAAGAGATTATATAGTATTAGGAGAGGACACATGAGGGCAGAAGAGTAGAATGCAAAAAGGAAGTTCTGGATTATTAAGAGATCCATATGAACTCTTTTGCTGTCCCCATTAGAGCTGCCGACAGATTTCACGGGACCCATGACTAGAGTTCCGACAGCCCCCCCCCCCGTGTCGGTGGTCTTGCAAACTCCCCCATTTCAGACCTATTATCCCCACCCACTCTTCCCATGTTTTTCTCTCCCCATCTCCCTCTTACCCTCTTCCTGACTCTCCCCCTTCAAACCTCTCTTCCGCACCCCCTCTTTTACACCCCGTTTCACTCTCCCCCCTCCATCAATTACCCCCTCTTACAAAATCCCGCTCCCTTAATCCCCTGTCCTCACACTCATTCCCTCCCACCCCTGGCCACACACACAAATCCCCCCCCCCACACACACACACAAAATACATACAACAAAAAACACTCTTCCCAAATAAAATAAAAACACCCCCCAAACACATACAACCCACCCCCAAATACCTACAAACCCCCACCCCCCAAATACATACAAAAAACCACCCCCAAATAACTAAAAAAAAAAAAAAATACCCCCAAACAAATACCTAAGGCCCCCCACTCCCCAAATATATACAACTTTCCCCACACCCAAATATATACAACCTCCCCCACCCCCAAATACATTAAAAAAAACAATACCTACAAACCCCCACCCCCCAAATACATCCAAACCCCCACCTCCACCCCCCAAATACATACAAACCACCCCACCCCTAAATACAAACAACCCCCCCTCCCAAAATACATACAAACTAGACCCTCCCCCCCCCGAAATACATACAAAACACACACTTACCTTGGGGGTGGTCTCAGGCCCCGACCTCCCACGCTCTCCCACGCTGGGCTTCTCTCTCATGCTGATGCACGCACCTGTGCAGGACAGTGAGGAAGTGCACAGCTGGGGAGAGCCGGGGCCCAGTTGCCAGACAAAGCAGTTGGACCCAACCTCTGGCACGTCCCAGATTCTTTGTCCAACTGCCAGTCCTCTCTTTGCCGCTGGTCCCCGGCTCTCCCCAACTATGGGCCTCCCTCACTGTCCTGCACCGGACCTTTCTCTCATGCCGATGCACGCCGAAAGCTGGGCCCAGCTTCCGACTTGCGCCGGCATCAGAGGGAGATGGAGAGAGCTGGGGCCCGGTGGCAACGCTAGTGCCGGTATCTGTCCAGACAGGCCCACCGCAGCCTGGGACAGTTCTCCCAGTCCTCCCCCCTCCCCCCCTGTCGGTGGCACTTGTCACCATCACGTATTTTAAGTATCAATTCCCACTACTTTGCAAGTTGCTTAAATAAGCCTTCTGAGAGGCTTTCTTCATAATAATAATAATAATACAAATTATTATTATCTCAAGCATATAGTTACATAGATACATAATAGATGAAGTTGAAAAAAGGCATGAGTCCATCAAGTTCAACCTATGCTAAATTTAGACAACAGATACTTTATCCTATATCTATACTTCCTTATTGATCCAGAGGAAGGCAAACAAAAAACCCCAGTGTCATATCATCCAATGATATCTCATAAGGGGGAAAATAAATTCCTAGTTGACAATGTACTCAGCACTGAACACCGTAAAGTTTAGAGATATGCATTGCCGAGTTCCTTTTCCAAAAAATGTTAATCACTCATTTAACGTAATATAATGCTGCATTTTACACTGTAAGGCAATGGACACACTGTTAGTGTTTGTATAAGATTATACTACTACAATTATATAGGAAATTATAGCTGCTCCATTATAAAGTGTTAAGAATAGATTTTAAAATGTGATCCAAAAATATAAAGTGTAAAGAAAATTCTATTTTAAAATAAAACGTGTTATTATTTCACTTATGGTATTTAACATATTTTTCTCTTGTAGAAGTTACACACAAGGAAAGAGAAGATTATTTTAAACTTTTCAACCCTGAAAGGACTGCTGTGATACAATCTATTGGTTTTGGAAGAAGAACAGACTCCGTGCTGTCTGGAAGTAGAACATTTGTACCACACTCAATAGCGAGCAGTGGATCAAAGAGCCCAAGTATGTAAAAGTCTAAAGACGTGTGTGTTTAGCCGGGCAGGTAGTGGTTCATTAATTACATTTTAATAAATTAAAGTAAACAGGTAGGTCTTCAGACTTTTTATAGATTTCCAGAGAAGGGGGATTCTCAAACTGTACGAGGCAGGCTGTTCCAAAGAGTTGGGGCAGTGCGGCTAAAAGCTTGGGGCCCAAAGGAAGTCAAGGCGATTCTAGTGTAGGGAACTAGAAGCTCTTTCAGATACCTGGGACCCTGGTCATGTAGTGCTTTGAATGTCAACAAGCCAATCTTGAAATACAGTTGCCATTTTACAGGCAGAGAACAGAGACCAGGTGTCATGTGGCAAGAACGGGTCTGGTTAGTTAACAACCTGACCGCAGAATACTGCACAAGCTACAGGCAGCACAGCTCTTTTCCTGAAGACCCATGTCGAGTGCATTGCAGTAGTCCAGCCGTGAGGACACAAAGGCATGGACAAGTGTAGCAAGATCCTCTGGGGGGATCAAGTGCTTAATCCTGGCTATGTTCTTTAGGTGGAAGAATGAAGATTTGATCACGACTGACACCTGATGTTTAAGCGTCAAGTCAAAGTCAAGGACAACACCAAGATTGATAGATATAGAGTAGTCAAATTAGCACTTACTACCTCCAAGATGCAAAAATGTGATCAGTGACAAAACACAAAGAAGTTTCACTTAAAACCCTTTTTTTGGAGTGCATGCCAATAGAGTATTTCATTCATCCTCGGTCTATCCTCTCACTGAAAGAGCATCAGGAAGAAAGGCAGGGGGGTGGGGGGAGGAATGCTGTCTGTGGAAGGGAGAACAGTTCCTGCTCAACATACAATCTCATCACGTAAGGGAGGAGGCACTGAAAGATGTGTTATGGCATAGAACCACCTAGTAAGCATGGGCCTACAGATGTAGCCAGACTTGGAGCTTGCGCTCTTGGAGGAAGTCACAGCATCCAGCAGCAGGAGATTTCTGTGTGGGGGGTCCCATTCAGGAGAAAAAATTGCCTGCAGGCTGCCACAGTTTTTACTGTAACTTTTCCAAGTCTTATTGTGCCTTCAATAGTGATTTTGTTTTTTTTTCAACTGAAGCACTATAGAAATGTGTAATTGAAATTTCAGGGTTTTGGCTACTGCAAATGCAAAAATAAATCATTATTTTGGTGCAGATAAAGGGGCCTATGCAGAGAGCAGCGGTGGAATTAATTGGAGATGTTAATAAATAGTACCTTTTTTGGCGTGATTTTATCTCCATATGCAGAAAGGTCCTAAAACTGCATTTAAAATCATGTCTGCATATGGAGAGTGTCAACCGGCGAGATGCGCGCTGGTGAAACATGTTTTAAAAAAAGCGCTTTTTTTTTTTTCTTCTCCCTCTGGCCGCCGAGCTCCAGCTTCCTGCCAACTTTTGTTGGCGGAGCTAATTGTTGAATTTTTCTCCATTTGAATGGCACGATCTGCCGCTAGATGGCGATCGCGCCTTTCTGAATACGGCACTTTTGAAACCTGGCGAGATTTAGGTTCTCGCCACCCGCGCGGCGAGATTTAAAAAAAAAAAAAAAAAAATGCCGCTTTTTTTTTTAACTCGCCATTACCTGCATTTCTAAAGGCATATTTCGCCAACAAATGCCGCTAATTCAGTTACCGCTGCTCTCTGCATAGGCCCCAAAGTGTGTATAATTCACAGATTATGAGTGTAGATATCCTATCATTTTCAATATAAAAATGCTCCCACAAAGGCTTGCACACTAGAGTATGGTGTTAAAGCCACTTCACCAAATAGTTTTCACTATCCCTGCCTACTGTTATAAAAAAAAATATGTATAAAAAAAGTATTTCAATTAGAGCTCTGTTAAGTAACACATTGTATGTCATTGCAGGGAATCATGCCACTGCAAATAATCTAAACAGGTAAGTAATAGGAATAAACTTATGGGTGCCGATGTCATTCAATATATAAGTTTGAAATTTGTAATGCTTTGATAAAATATGGGCAGGGTTTGTTTATACAATATTTTCTATGTAGATGTCACTTAATGCAAACAGGAATACTTTATAATAAGAGGTGGAATTCTACCCAGTTTGGATACAATGTCCCATTATGTTGTGCAGTACAGTTCAAAAAAAAAAAAAGAATGTTCAAATGTACAGTACAAGGACTTCATTTGGAGTATGGCTTTCATACCAAAATGTAAGGCATATATTTCTAGCTGCTGCATTGGTCCTGCAGGGTGTGGAAACTTTTTATGTGGTGTACACTTTTATTTATTAAACATTGATTTCAATGTGGGGGGAAAAAAATCTAAAAAAAAAAATAAAAAAAAATTAGAAAATATATGTAAGCCAGGGTTGTGCTTTCACGCTGTTTCATCTCTAACTAACTGGGAGTAGTGTGCTACCCCAATTTGTGCTCTGCACTTTCATCAGTGAAATCCAAGGCCCCAGTTCAAGCTACATCCAAAAAATATAGATATTCAACCCAGACAATTCAAAAGGTGGGTGCCTCCAATCCCCAAAACCCTAGCTCACCCAGTTCAGAACCGTGTAAACACATAAAGATATAGGTAGGCACACCATTAAATAAAGCCATTAAACAAATGTAATGTTGCATATTTCTGTGGCATAGGTATGCATCAATATATGTATAAAGGGACATTTAGTGGTGTGCCTACCTATATCTACATAACCTTTTATTAATTAAACATTTATTTAATATCTGGTAGTAATAATATTTGGTATTAAAATATATCACTAGGTGAACAGTTACAAAAAGTACAAAGGGGGGGAATAGGGTGCTCAACCCCAGTAAACTTCATCCAAATGTATAAGAAGACTCCATAGTAGAATGAGTTGGAGTGGGTTCAAATGACATGACCTGTGAGTCACTCAAAGATATAAGTAATCAAGTGTCCATATCCAAATAAGAGTACTCAACTATAAACAGTCCTATGAATAAATTCTTACCCACTCTCACTCTCTCTGCGGATCCATATTGGCGTGCCAGCCATGATAGAGAAGTCCAACGGTAGTAGAAAAGAGCAAATAGCGCACAGCCAGGGAGTCAGGTGGTAAAAGATAAAATCCATTTATTTCAGTCCATGACCAGAAAAAACATCACCCCACGGGGGGGGAACACGCGTGTTGCCCCTCGTGGGGTGATGTTTTTTCTGGTCATGGACTGAAATAAATGGATTTTATCTTTTACCACCTGACTCCCTGGCTGTGCGCTAGTTACAAAAAGTACACTTACATTATTTGTTTACCATGTTGTCAGTTGATTTTTCACCTACTACAGTATTTTTTTTTTTTTTCTTAGAATGCAGTTTCATAATTTTGAAGATGCTGTTTTATTGAGAGCATTTCAAAGATCCATTATGCAGTTTTCACTACTGGACTGGAGTAAGATACCATCCTCAAAACAAAAACGCATGGAAGACCAGTCATTTGAAGCACCTCAATTAATTACTATCACGTTCCGATAACTCTACGATTCAAAACCTATTTAATAAAAATGAAAACAGTGTGTTATGTGATTTAGAAAGTGGGTAACCGGTGCATCAAAGCATAAGAGTCCCAATAATATTGTAATAATTCTTCCGTAAGGAACACTCCAATATGATGGTGAGCAATGATAACATACGCTAATGGGGCAAGGGACTAGTACCTAGTGGTAGCCAGCACAATGAACTGTACAGAGGTTGTCCCAACCATGATAACTAGGCATAGTATGTAAGAAAAAAATCACTTTTAGATCCAGAGGAGCAGTCCCATCAGGTATCCTGAGCAGCGTGCAATCCACCAAGCAGGGAAAGTAGAACAGGTGAAAAAATGCAGTGCACTGCCTGTAATGAATGGAGGAGGCTAATGGTAGCAAAAACAACCTTTTAATGAATACAAGGATCAAACATCACCTCTGGGTCATCCATTAATGGCAGTGCACTGCCTTTTTTCACCTGTTATGTGATTTAGATGCTCTGTGACCATTTCAGTTGTATTACAATTATTTGGTGGTACGCTGCAGCTGTGTTCCTTCTACTTTTCCCTTGTGTGAGGTTATTTTGCACGTGTTGATACCTGAGATCATAAGGGTTGTTTTTCAAGTCTCCTGGCTGCAAAAGTAGAGCAACAACATTGCCAAAACAAGGCACCAAATTTATCAAAGGAAAAAGCCTGATAGCTTTAAATGGGATTAATTTTCAATGGCAAATCTAAAAGTTGTTATTGCAACATTTCTCAGCCTGGAGACTTTGATAAGTAGACCTTCATGTGTGAAATCTGGCTTGCACTCAACTTTAAAAGCAAGTAAACTAATTTATGACATAATGTACTTTACTTTAACTTTTGTTTGTTTTGGTAATATTTTCAGGGGCTCATGAATTATGCGTATTGTAATAAGTCATTTACACAACTACCCTGATAATTGCAACATTCAAATAACTACTGCATGTCATTGCTTTCCTCAGCTCTTTACAAGTTACAACCAAGAGCTTGTATGTAGTATATAATTCATGACATTTGTTTGGAATTGGTCTTACAATAGAGTTGAAAAGCTAATAAACATTGTTTAAAAGGGCGCATAAGGCTTTTAGATGTTTTTAAGGTTAAAACGTTTTTTAGAGAACGTTCAGTTTATTTAACCTCCAAAATATGTTGCTGGCAAGTAGTATAACACCTTTTTCTTTGTTGTGCTACGTGTAAAATAAAATGTACCGCACTCAGGGATTTTGTTAACCTTTTTATAAATGTGACCACCCAAAGACCAGGAGTGATGTTTCAACAGTGTCCAGAGTTTTTATCACTGAGTATTATTTGTGTTATTTAATTAATCTTGTGTAGCCCTTTTTCTGAACACCTTCCTAAGGGACTACGGGTGACTGTCTAACACCTGTGGCTCAGGAGAGCTGAGCCTCCGCTAGCTGGGAGCCTGGGGTAATACACACACATTTACATAGCGCAGCGCCTCCAATTACCCAGGATCCCCATTATGAAAGATTTACCCTGGGCAAGAAACATACCATACATTGCGGGGGCAACCAATCTTTACTGTGTTTATCTGTGGTACCTCACTGTTCACATAACATGCTTATATATATGTATATCATAACATTGACATCACTCATAACACATAACACCTCATAATAACTGGCTCTTATACTAGAGTGGCTCGGCCACACCCTGAGGGGAATATCGTCCTGTACAGCCGTGGCTCCGCCACGCTCTCATAGAGTATGTCCTTGTGAAACTTATGTAGGATATGTTCTATCCGCTAGCCACTTGCTAGTGTCTGTCAAAGTTAATCCTAAGGCGGGATCAGCGCCTGATGACCGGTGTCGGTGCACTTGCTGTTTACAAAGTACCTCCCGGTCACGGCGGTGACCGCACCTCTTCTCAAAGGATCCGTCGCATCCGGCCCTGACCTTCCGATGTCGCGCGGCTCCACCGTCCGAGCCCTGACAGCAGTATCAGTCCACAACTCCGTGCGCTTGATGCCTACCTAAGGTGACAATGTCTGTCCACTACGGGCGTCCCTACAGTCAACCTACGGTGACGCGGGGACTACTCCTATGGACCTGGGGGTAGTATCTGGCCTAGGCAGGCGGGTCACGGACCCCCTGCACTCGCACTACACTGGCGACACACTTTATTCGAGCTTGGCTAGTCCCACGAATTCGGGTATACCCGGGTGTATTGAGGTTTGTGACTGTTTTCTGCCCGAGTACATTGAGTTATTTTCCAAGCAGGGATTGAAGCATTTTATTCCCGCTGGCTGCAATACTGCACAGTATATATATATATAAACTGCATTACAATTCATGAATTTATGCCATCTGGTAGACACGCGAAGCATTGCAGCCTATTAAATCCTAATCATTATCATTTAACAGATCAGCCGCCCATCAGCCAGGCATGAACCCAGGCTGGGAAGGCAAATGCAACGGGGCTTGTCAGAGGTTAGGAGTGGCGCATTCCAGGTATCTGCCAGGTACATACCGGGTATTTGCTCGAATAAAGTGTGTCGGTGCAGTACCTGTTTCAGCACTGTCCCACTCGCTTCTGCTAGCGTGGCCTCTCCCCCATGCTTCCTGTTCTCCTCCCCTCCAAACCCAGCCTGTCCATTGGCTCCTAGCGTCAGCTGACTCCTCCGGGGTTCGAGGGGGTTATAGTTCATTACAGAGCCCTTTCTCATTGGCTCGTTGTTCGCGCGCTTCCAGAGTGCATGCGCAACCTCTTCTCTGGACCAGTGACCTCGGCAACATTGCGCAACAACATGGCAGCGCCCTGTACCAACTTGCCGTCACGGAACCCGCCGTACAAATGCACACATATACGGTGTATTAACACATCCTTACATTTGTGATTGACATTTGTAGAGTTTTAGCGTATTTATGAATCTTCAATTAAGTTATGGGTGTTGTAGAGCCAAACAAGAGTATTATTCATGAAGTTGCACTTGAAACCCTTGAGTACATTCAGAGCTGAAACTTTAAGCAGGCACTATCGCTTAGAATACTGTATGTTCTATTTTATATCTTACAAAACTACCTTAATATTTAGCATTTCTAAAGGTTCACCAGCAGAACTTGCATGAAGAATCCAAGTGAATGTAAGACACACATACAGTATGGTAAAAATCATAATACTGTATGTAGAAAAAATCAAGCCTGCAAAATCCTTTTTTAGAAAGTCCGTCATCAAACAAATGTGAAGAGATGAAATGAGCCACATACTAGCTTATCATATAGCTTTTTGTAGATCAGAAAAAAAAATCAAAATGCAGCAGGTATTAATCTAAATTATAGGCTAAAGCAGTAAAATTCCGGGCATTATTGAAAACCCTGCTCTTTGATTGGTTAAAATTCTGGGCATTATCCAATCAGTAATGCCCGGAATTTTAGCAGCTTGCAAAGTGTAGTTTTCAATGTGTTTATTTCCAGCCAATCAGCTTTCAGAACAGTTGAGACAGGGCATGGGATTGGTTAGAATGAAGTAACAACTCTGAGACAGGGCAGGGGATTGGTCAGGAAATATCAGCCACGGGTTGACTCCTCCCCCTACTGAGCTCACTGAGATTTTCTGAGCAGATTCAGTTGAATTGAGTGGGGGGGGGGGGGGGGGAGTCTGCAAAGAAGTAAGTGGCTGTCTGCAGTTTCTTTGTGGCAGCAGTTTATGTGTGTGTATGTGTGTGTCAGTAGCAGTGTGTGTGTGCTATGCTGTTGTGTTGTATATCTGTGTAGAGGTGGTGTGTGTGTGTGTGTGTGTGTGTGTGTGTGTGTGTGTGTGTGTGTGTTTATGGGCGTAGCATGTGTGTAGCAGAAGTTTGTGTGTGTGTGTGTATAGAGGTGCTGTGTATAGAGGTGCAGTGTTGTGTGTGTGGGGGGGGGGGGTGTATAGGTGCTGTGTTGTGTATAGAGGTGCAGTGTTGTGCGTTGGGGGGGGGGGTTGTAGAGATGCTGTGTTGTGTGTAGAGGTGCGGGGGGGAAGTGCAAAGTTTAGTAAGTGGCTGCATTTTTTATTGTGGCTGCAGTGTGTGTGTGTGTGTGTGTGTGTGTGTGTTGTGCTGTTGTATTTGTAGCAGCAGTTTGTGTGTGTGTGTGTGTGTGTGTGTGTGTATAGAGCTACTGTGTATGTGTGTGTGTGTGTGTCAGCAGCAGTGTTTATAGGTGTAGCATATGTGTGTAGCAGAAGAGTTTGTGTGTGTAGAGCTGCTGTGTTGTGTGTGTAAAGAGCTGCTGTGTTGTGTGTGTAGAGGTGCTGTGTTGTGAGTGTAGAGGAGGTGCTGTGTTGTGTGTCTAGAGCTCCAGTGGGTGTGGGTGTGCTTGTGTGTGTAGAGGTGCTGTGTTGTGTGTGGTGTGCTGTTATCTGCAGTGTACGCGTATATAGAGGTGGTTTCATGTATTTACCATTTTATTTTAATAAAAAAATCTATTTAACTATACAAAAGTGTCTATTATTTATGAAAAAAGCCTACATTTAGCCTATAATAGTAATAATCCCCTCAGAACAGGGCATTACTGGCCAATAATGCCCTGGCTGGGTTAAAGTCCCTCGGCTTCGCCTCGAGCCTTCAACTCTTCCAGCCAGGGTATTATTGGCCAGTAATGCCCTGTTCTTCAGGGATTATTACTTAAATAGTGATACAAAAACATATTAGAAATCGCTTCATATCTAACATGCACATATAAATAAATAAAACAATGGAAACCATTCTACATTTTATGTTCCTGCCTAAAATATATAGTTGCAAATATGTCAAAAGTTCACGCATGTTCATGAAGTCCCTGTATCAGAGTATCGTTGTATTAGGTATAGTTAGAGATGGGCAAATGTGTCAACCTTTGATTGGCAGAGGTTATTTGCAGGTGGTTTGGACAATTAAAAATGTGGGCGAATGCTCATGAAACCACCATTGTTTTCCCTTTGCGCGAATGAGTACAATTATCGATTTTGAATGTTTATACAATTGATTTGCCTAAAAGTTCCAGTGTCAGGTTCAGTGGGGATATCCACGAGGAGAGTAAGTAGTGTAGAACCACCTGGGGTAATCATGGATAGCTGGAGTCAGGATCAGCTGTGCAACGAGCAGCAGAGAGTTTCCGGGAGGAGCAGGCAAAAGACATGGGTAAGTCAGGGTCGAGGTGGGCAGCAAGAAGGAGAATTGTTGAACGAACTGGGTTCAGGGCAGGCAGCAAACAGGACATTAGTCAGACGAACCAGGGTCAGGGCAACAGCAGGCAGAGAGCAATTAGAGGCAAGCCGGGATCAGGAACCTGGAAGTCAAAAGTTAGGTAATAGAAGGAAATGCAGCACAGGAGCAATACAACCTCACTCCAGCAAGCAAAGCTGTTTTGAAGCAAGGCCATGGAGGGCATGTGTTGCAGTCAGCACAGCTGACTGCTAAATAACTGCTTAGAATGAAGCAGTCCCTTTGTGTGGTTCCTGACATCTATAGACTGAAATATGGGTTTTGGAATAGAGAGAAAGAGTGTCCTATTTTACTTGAGTCCAAAGTGATATACAGTTAGGTCCGGAAATAATTGGACACTGATACAAGTTTTGTTATTTCGGCTGTGTACCAAAATAAATTCAAGTTACTGTTAAATAATGAATGTGGGCTTAAAGTGCAGTCTATCAGCTTTAATTTGAGGGTATTCACATCCAAATTGGAGGAAGGGTTTAGGAATTACATCTCTTTAATATGTAGCCCCCTCTTTTTCAAGGGACCAAAAGTAATTGGACAATTGACTCAAAAGCTGTTTCATGGACAGGTGTGGGCTATTCCTTTGCTATTTCATCATCAATTAAGCAGGTAAACGTTCTGGAGTTGATTCCAGGTGTGGCATTCACATTTGGAGCTGTTGCTGTGAACCCACAACATGCGGTCAATGGAGCTCTCAATGCAAGTGAAACAGGGCATCCTTAGCCTGCAAAAAAAAAAGAAAATCCATCAAAGAGATAGTAGGAACACTAGGAGTGGCCAAATCAACAGTTTGGTACATTCTGAGAAAAAAAGAACGCACTGGTGAGCTCTGCAACACAAAAAGGCCTGGACGTCCACGGAAGACAACAATAGTGGATGATCGTAGGATCCTTTCCATGGTAAAGAAAAACCCCTTCACAACATCCAGCCAAGTGAAGAACACTCTCCAGGAGGTAGGCATATCATTATCCAAGTCTACCATAAAGAGAAGACTTCACGAGAGCAAATACAGTGGGTTCACCACATGGTGCAAACCATTCATAAGCCTCAAGAATAGAAAGAATTGAAAAAACGTTGTATGGTGCTCCATAGAAAACAGCAATACTGAGAGAATGATAAATTCTTGTAGATGGAATTAACCCAATAAATGGATGCAGCAGATGGTTCCAAAAGATGTGTACTGGCAAACTATAATCCCACACAGCACGGTAGTAAGGATATAATTATAGTAGACACCTGCCTGTGACCAGTATGATGAACATCTATTTCTATGGAACAAGATGATATATAATGTTCAGAATATATGTGGGTAAACTGGAATAGACTCACATGGGGATGAATATCCACGATCAACAGCAAGTCCAGATGTATCCAGCGTTCCACGGGTTAAATGTGCCTCCGCCTGTAGGTGAATATACTGAACAAGAGAGAGAAAAACTGAGCACTATGTCCAATACTGGCAAAGCCAGAAAAAAGTACAAGGATGCGTTCCCATAATAAAAAATATAGCTTATTTTAATGGATCAAAAACAAAAACCATTTTGTTTTTGAGCCATTAAAATAAGCTATATTTTTTATTATGGGAACACATTCTTGTACTTTTTTCTGGCTTTGCCAGTATTTGACCTAGTGCTCCGTTTTTCTCTCTCTTGTTCAAGAATAGAAAGGCCAGATTAGACTTGGCCAAACAATATCTAAAAAAGCCAACCCAGTTCAGGAACAGCATTCTTTGGACAGATGAAACTAAGATCAAACTGTACCAGAATGATGGGAAGACAAAAGTATGGAGAAGGCTTGGTACAGCTCATGATCCAAAGCATACCACATCATCTGTAAAACACGGTGGAAGCAGTGTGATGGCATAGGCATGCATGGCTTCCAATGGCGCTGGGTCACTAGTGTTTATTGATGCTGTGACAGAAGACAGAAGCAGCTGGATGAATTCTGAAGTGTATAGGGATATATTGTCTGCTCAGATTCAGCCAAATTCAGCGAAGTTGATTGGACGGTGCTTCACTTTACAGATGGACAATGACCCAAAACATACTGTGAAAGCAACCCAGGAGTTATTTAAGGCAAAGAAGCAGAATATTCTGCAATGGCCGAGTCAATCACCTGATCCCAACCCGATCGAGCATGCATTTTACTTGCTGAAGACAAATCTTAAGGCAGAAAGACCCACAAACAAACAACAACTGAAGATAGCTGCAGTAAATGCCTGGCAAAGCATCACAAAGGAGGAAACCCAGCGTTTCGTGATGTCCATGAGTTCCAGACTTCAATCAGTCATTGCCTGCAAAGGATTCCCGACAAAGTATTAAAAATGAACATTTTATTTATGATTGTGTTAATTTGTCCAATTACATTTGAGCCCCTGAAATAAGGGGACTGTGTATGAAAATGGTTGTAATTCCTAAACGTTTCATACAAAACTTTTGTTCAACCCCTTGAATTAAAGCTGAAAGTCTGCACTTCTATTGCATCTCGGTTGTTTCATTTCAAATCCATTGTGGTGGCGTACAGAGCCAAAATGATGAAAATTGTGTCAGTGTCCAATTATTTCCGGACCTAACTGTATACATCCCACGTCAAACCAACACAGGTAGAAGTTGATCAATCCCAAGACTCTATAAATCCAAGCAAATAAGATGTGTAAATATACAAGGAATTTAATCTAAAGTGATAACATTGTAGGTGCAATACTGTAATTAATTTTCAAGTGAGGAAAGAAAGTGGATGACCACAGGAGAGCCCTCCAAAATCACTTGAATGCACACCACGCACAATAAAATATGACCTTCAATGAAATCTATTAAAACATATGAGTAGGGATAGTCTCCACAATGGGGAAAAGATTAATGTTAGAGACACTGTCTGCATATAGTGTGTTAGGTATCCAATTGATTGATAACTATCAGTGTCTCACGCATAAATCATAAACACTAGCAGGGAGTGTTGAAGTAGTGTGGTATAAGCAGTGGCTAAGAAAGAAATTACTATTAATAAAGCAGCATGTCACAACTCTGATAACCAGAAAAATGCTTGTGGTGCAAGCTTGATCCAAAATCTCTGGACATTCAATGGGTGGGAGTTACCAGGTATATATAATTCCTATATAGAAATAAATCAAAGGGAAACTGGCAATAATGGGGTATCCGAAAGCTTTTACACACTCCAGAGAGAACAGAGTGAGTGAGACACCATGCTACTGAGTCAGCTGTAATTAGACAGTGTTACTGAAATGTCAAGTTCACTTTATAATATAATGAGCTAATAACAGATCAAATCTAATGGATTGTCACAGTGCTGAAGAGGTAAACATGAATATCTGTAACCTCTAGGTAAATCCATATATTACAGCCTCTTGTATCGGAGGCAAGGTCCTGCAGCGACTAAGGTAGGAATTATTTATCTGAGACAGATGATTGTTCCCTCTGTAAGCGCATTGTTGTATCTCTAGACTGACTCATATGCCGCTGGCTTGTCCATGCAGTGCGTAACTACAAATCATTCCCTGCATCACAAAGTAAAAAACAGACCCATGGAATGGGTGTTGCAAAGCGGTAGTAAAAACACCCTGACATACGTTTCGCTCCCGCTTCGTCTGGGGCAAAAAGCACACGTCTACCGATGGTGGTTTAAATAGCTGAGGGATTGCCACAGTTACTGAGGATGCGAATAGTGTCATATCTTCAAAGTATATCCTGTTAGCACCCTCATGTGGTGCCATAGAGTAGGGGTGTGCAAACTTTTGTTGCTGCGCCCCCCTTTGTGTGCTCTCCCCCGGTGCTTGTGCCCCCTCCCCCTGTTACAACTCTTCAAACATTTACTTACCTGTATTGCTATCAGCCTGTACTAATACCTATTCTAGGACTTCTACCACTGTATATCAGTGCAAGATCCAAGCAATAGTGGATAATTTCCCTCCCAATATACACGAGTCTTTCCCCTCCCCCTCTTTATTTTTAAATATAGTCTATGTGCAATTTATTTTACCTTTTGATTCAAATAAATGCTGTTTTAATTATCTTCATTACTCTGATTTAATAAAAGGTTCTACATTCAACTGTTCGTTATTATACCTGCACACCAATTTGTGTGCACACAAGAGGTGTCTTTGACAGACCCAGTTCTGCATTTTTCCTCTACTCTAAAACCCTTAAGCCCTTACCACCCTAAAAACCTAACCCCTTACCCAAAAACCACTATCCTTAACACTCTACCGTAACTGCTAAAACTCCTTAAGTTAACTTACCTTATTGGCAAAACGGCCTGTGGCCATGTGTCCAGTGGCTTCGGCAAAGGGTCTTTTGGCGGCCAAACATCAGCAGTGACTGGGTCACGAGCAAAAATCCATTTCCGGTTTCAGACACCCATTTAAAATGTAAAAATGTGTATGTATGTATGCACAATCAAATATATTTTAGAAGTACTGTTAACTCTCCTGTCTAGTTCCTTTGCAATTAACATCTGCTGTGCTGCAAATAGGAGTAAACTGAACAGCTAACGTGGGTATGAGAACTGTCTGATTACACTTAACATAACATTTGTCGTCTGTACCTCTTTTGTTAATTGACCTGTGTCTGGGCAGAAGTTGTGATCAGGTTACTTCTTACGCCGCGTCCATGGATAGTGCTTCCGCTCGGCACTGAGCCCCTACAGCCGCAATGAGAGCGGCTTTAGTAGGGGCTCGTCTACGCTTCCGCGCGCTTGCGGAAGCGTAGGTCTTAGGAAAATGTAAAATTTTCCCGCTTGCCGGAGCGCAGGGCCGGTCACGTGAGCGGTTCGCCCAATGAGGGCGAACCAGCTTCGTGATGTCACTGGCCCGCCCGCCGACATGCCCCCGACACGCCCATGGACGACGCGCTGTCTAAGGCCAGGGAAAGCACCCGCTTTCCCTCAGCCTCAGCGCGCCTCCGCCCGCAATCAGGAACCATGGCCGAAGCCTTAAACCAAGCATGTCAAACTCAAATGCTAACAAGGGCCAAATAAACAAGGTTTAAGTCTAGGTGGGCCGCAAAAAAAAAAAAAAACTTACATTTTCATAGAAACGTAGGTTTATTTCGAAAAGTACTGTGTGTGTGTGTGTGTGTGTGTGTGTGTGTGTGTGTGTGTATGACTTCTGAACCCATTAACCAGTGTAAGGATGCCCCTCTTGATTTCCAAAGCAGCAATCCCGCTTGGAATCTTACCTGATCCGTAGTCCCTCAGGGTACTATACTGGAGAGGAGGTGTTTCCTACCTGTCTTCCGATGTCCCCCGTGAGAAACTTGAGTCAGATCCGGAAGAAAGCAGAATAGGTTATTTCGGTGTAGATATAGGGCAGTTAAGATAAAAACGAGAGACAGAGAGAGAGAGGCAGAGAGAGGCGCAGAGAGAGAGGCGCAGAGAGAGGCGCAGAGAGAGGCGCAGAGAGAGGCGCAGAGAGAGAGGGAGAGAGAGAGAGTCAGAGAGAGAGAGACAGTCAGAGAGAGAGTCAGAGAGAGAGAGAGAGAGTCAGATAGAGAGAGTGAGAGAGTCAGAGAGAGAGAGAGAGAGGGGACAGGGACACATGGGCACAGGGACAGGGGGACAGGGACACGGGCACAGGGACACGGGCACAGGGACACAGGGACAGGGGGACAGGGGCACGGACACAGGGACACAGAGGGACGGGGACACGGGGACACGGGCAAAGGGACACGGGGGGACAGGGGCACGGGGACAGGGGCACGGGGACAGGGGCACGGGACAGGGGCACAGGGACAGGGGCACAGGGACAGGGATACAGAGGGACAGGGACACAGGGGCAGGGGCACAGGGACAGGGGCACAGGGGCACAGGGACAGGGGCACAGGGACACAGGGACAGAGGGACCGGGGCACAGGGACACAGGGGCACAGGGACACAGGCACAGGGACAGGGACAGGGGCACGGACACAGGCACACAGGCACAGGGACAGGGACACAGGGATGGGGACACAGGGACACGGGGGCACAGGGACAGGGATACAGGCACAGGGGCACGGGGACAGGGGCACAGAGGGACAGAGGCACAGGGACAGGGACACAGGGACAGGGACACAGGCACTCTCTCTCCCTCTCCCTGACACTCTCTCTCCCTCTCCCTGACACTCTCTCTCTCTCAGACACACACACACACTCAGACACACACACACTCAGACACACACACACACACACACACACACACACACACACACACACACACACACACACACACACACACACACACACACACACACACACACACACACACACTCAGACACACATACACTCAGACACATACACACAAACACACACACACACACACACACACACACACACACACACACACACACACACACACACACACACACACACACACACACACACACACACACACACAGACAGACACACACAAACACACACACACAGATATAGAGATGCACACACAGATCTCCTTCTGCACATGCAGCTCACACAGAGATTTGACAGGGGGGAGGGGGGCTGCTGTGAAGACATACCCCTGTCCGTGGGATCTCCACTGAACTGCTGAACTCTCTGCACCTCATGGAGGGGGGCGGCCATGATCTCTCTGGTTTACCAGGCTTCAAGGAGAATGCAGTCTCTCCGCCGGGGTTTTGACTTCGCCCCCGTGTCCTCCCACACACGGCACGAGTGCAGATTGACTGCACCCGGCCACCGTAGCCTCCAGCCCCTGCAGGACAGATTTTACTTCCGCCCGTGCTACGCGCTTCCCCCACACCCGCGCTCGCTTCTCCCGCGGCCAAAACTTTTTACCGCCGTCCACGCGCTCGCCGACACACACGACCGCCGCGCTGGTTGTGAGCGGGCCGCAAAAATATCATGTATCATGTTTGACATGCCTGCCTTAAACCTATATATTTAGAGACAAGGATGGGGGAAAGCATCTGCTGGGGTTGCAGCATCCAGTCTTTACAGTAGCCCATTTTGAAGTGCCATAGAATGTGGAGTTGAACAGAAGTGGAATAAGTAGTGTAAAACTGCACACCTATTTGTCCTGGATTCTGGATTTGAAATGCACTGGAAGGAGGACATTTTCTATCAAAGACTCACGAAGACACAACAATCTTCACTCTAGATGTAGATAGATTTTTGGGATTCAAAGGTATTCACTGAAGAAGCCATTTAAAGGATTGATTTTGCATGTTGTGTGAAAATGCTGACACATGGACAATAGTGAATATATGCTTTGTGCTTTGTCTCTCCATACTTGCAAGCCTAACATGAAAAGGTTAATTTATAGTTAGAAAAAGCCATCCTTGAGAAACAGCTAACCAAATACACGGCTCTCCATCTATAACCTCTGTAACATCTCATTCCTGCTGAGAACTGAAGCCTGGTATTGTAAAATGCCTCAGGAATAAATATATTGGAACTGCAAGAAACCGGTGTCGGGATCTGTATTTTCACACAAGGATCCTATGGCATTCAAATAAAAAAAAGTAACACCTCATTTATTTTCAACACCACCATTCTTAATTATATTTCCCACATCTTGCACTTTGCCATTATCCTAACCTTATTTTCAGTGCCCAGCTCTCACCCACCTCTCTACACTAAACTTGCACTACTACCACTACAATGCCTCCCCATCTATTTATATTTGATCTAACCTCCCTTCTTTCCAAGCTAAATGTTTTTATCTACCATCCTCATTATTCCTCTAACTCCACTCTAACCTGTCCCAGCAACTCAGGGAGTAGTATAGGTTTGCAAGTGGGGGTATAGCCCAAAAATATGCCATGTTCATTTTCAAGCACCACGTGAGCTACGAGTTGTACTGCGGGTGGGCCCACAATGTCAATTACTAAGGGAGTCTCGTCAAAAAGGCTCTTCCTGAAAATTTAAAAAATACTATTGTGGAGGAATTGCGCGCGCTATTATTCCATTACAGATCATTTAATGAA
Organism: Ascaphus truei; assembly: GCF_040206685.1. Taxonomy (NCBI): domain Eukaryota; kingdom Metazoa; phylum Chordata; class Amphibia; order Anura; family Ascaphidae; genus Ascaphus; species Ascaphus truei. The sequence goes on along the minus strand of NC_134484.1, from coordinate 386,793,411 downwards.
AATCGTGAGAGACTCCATAAATGGCATTTTGCGGCATACAAGGCATCGTCCCTGGAAGGATAGACTTGTGGGGATCAAATTCACTGCGTGATTGGTCATCTGTTCAAATGTTGATTAATTTTTGACGTACAGTACTCCACCAATAAAAAAAAATGTAGATTGTTTTAAATTGTATTAATAAATAAATGTTTTTACTTACACCATACACCTGTAAATGTTTTGACTTACTGTACTCCAATAAAAAAAATGTTGATTGTTTTAAATTGTATTAATAATTGTTTTTACTTACACCATACACCTGTGAATGTTTTGACTTACTATACTCCACCAACAAAAAAATGTTGATTGTTTTAAATTGTTTCATTGTGTCTCCTTTTATAACAAATTACAGTGTTTCTAGAACATACTGTACTGTACAGTAAGTAATGATTGGTTAATTAAGGTTCCATGAGTTCCTGTACAGTACTGTACTGTATACTGTAGGCATGCACATTACATAAAAACAGTATTAAAACAATACATACTGTACGGGTATAGAATACACATACTGTAATACATGTAGAATAAATGCATACTTTTTATTTTTGGGGTTTATTATACAGTACTGTATGAAAAAAACAGCATACTGTTTCAGGTTTTCTATAAAGCTCACAGTTATTCTATCCTAATCCATAAAAATGGCACTGCCACTAGATTGTTGCCTCCGGTACGTGGATTTTTAAATCAGATTCAGCAATGTGCAAGCATTGTTACAAAAGTGACATTATTCATCGAAATGCCTCCATTTGCCGTTCTCCGCCTGATGACAAAATTTCTTTTCTGAGGAAAAATAAAAGTATTACTGTAATGGTTGGTTCAAATTAGTCAGTCCCCTAAAGAAGTTCCCACAATCCCCTCGGTCAGTCCCAACAATACTTTTCTCGGGGGGCGTCGCTTGTTCATATACACGCATGTGCCTAGATGTGATGACACGCATATGCATTTCAACAAGGTCCCAATGAGACATACAGTAAGCGCATGCGCCTAGCTATCCACCAATTGTTCAGTATATACTGTAGACGCTGCTCACCCAATGATATTGCTGGGCCACATTTTCGTGAATTGTGACTAAACTAATAGAACTAAATAACCATAAGCAAAGCGATTGATTACAGTACAAGAGAATCGCTTGACTGTGCATTGATATTGATATTTCAAAAAGAGAATAAAATACGGCAGCCATACTCACCATAGACATTGCCAATCGGTTGGCACCGAGCCACTGCCACCAGTCCCGTATTCTTGATTATAAACGTAGTTGACAGGTGACAGCGGGCCTGCTACACCTGTAGTTGACAGCTGATGAAGCTGGAAATCTTTTTGGTACATGCAAGCTTGCTGGTATCTGTACGTGAAATCCTGCTCAGGCTGCAGGTATCCAGGCGGGGGCTGATAGCAAGGGTTGCCGGTCAGCAGGTTTTCACTGACGGTCGAACCGTTATTGGAAGCCGGCGCTGGCGCATTGCTTGCCTGGGACTGACGATTCTTAGTTGGTTTTACCATGACCTTTCGCCTTTTGAAGTCTCCATGATCAAAGATACTGGAAAAATCTGGCGCAACACACCAATACCCTCCTCTAACACCGGATGCGGGATCTATACGAAAAAAACACGGATCGATACATAACTTTTTCCATATTGCACGCTTCCACACACGAGCATCTGGTGAAAATTTGTAAAAGTCATAATTTTCGATAAAATATTGATACATTTGACCAACTGTGGCCATCTTATCATCTGCTGCATTAATTGCGGACCATATTAAATAAGCGTACGTTAAGTTGGGCTTTTTGGACACGGACTGCGGCGATGTACTCATCTCGGAACTCTGAACAATACTGTAGAACATCAGACACTGTGCATTTAGTTTTTAATATGAAACGCCTAAATTGATACAGTATTATAACTTCTTCAGTACCAAGGTCAATTCACAATGGACCACTGTGGTATTTTTTAAACACCTGCAAGTCGACAAATTACTGAAGAACATGTACAGTACTGTAGTGTACACATTAGAATTCATTACAATTCATGAATATCTGCCACCTGGCGGATACGCAAAGAATTGCATCCAATTAAATCCGAACCATTATCATTAAACAGATCAAGCGTGGGTGACGGCCGGCATGAATGCGGCATGAATGTGGCATGAACGCGGTCAAGCGTGTGGCATTCTGAAATAGTCACCGGAAAATAATCGAGAAGTGTTAAAATAAAAGCGGCCGCGGCTGTACATCTCCAACTCTCCTTCCTTCTCAGTTCACATTAGCTCCTTTCCTATCTGCACCTTATTACTCCAATCCACAAGACCCCTGCACTAAAACACACCCTACAAATCTTCCTCACAGATCCTCTTTCTTTCCATGCTTCTCCTCGTTGCTTCTGGAGATATTTCTCCCAAACCTGCACCCTGTCTTATTTCTATATGCTCTTGTCCTTGCCTCACTTCTTTTTCTCTCATTCTTTGCTATAACCGACACTTGGATCACTGTTTGACTGCACCTCTACTAGAAGCTGCCCTCTCTTATGGCGGCCTCTCTCCCAGACTCTGTACCCTGATGGCAGGGGTGAAGGTGTGGAGCTCCTCCTCTCCTCAATCTGCCGCTAACAAACCCTTCCTATATCTTTCTCTCTTTTCCTTCCTTTGAGGCTTACACTGTCCAGATTTTTGTCCTTCTCTACGTGGCACTTATCCACTGCCCATCTACCACTACTCATCCCCCTTCTCTGTGACTGTAAACCCTGGCCCTCCTTTCTCTCCTCAGACTCCCATTCTTTTCTCCTTGAGGACTTCAACCCACATTGATGACCCCTCTCTACTTTTTTTCTTCCCGCTTTCGCTTTAACCTCTTCTTTTGGCTTTCACCAATAGAGTGCAGCCAGTACTCACAATGATGGCCAGTACCTGGACCTGCTTTTCACAAAAAAAAAAACTTCGCTCTGATTTCTCCATTTCCTCTCTCTAACTATCATCTCATCTCATTTTCTCTGTCACTTCTCTACCTACCCTTCATTTCTGCAGAGACCTGGGCTCTATTAATTACCTGCTCTTGATGCCACTTTGCACTCCTCCCTCTCTTCTCTCTGCTCCACTATAGACTAATAACTTGGTCATGAACTACAACTCTTCCCTATCCACTCGAGTTTCCTTGCCAGCCAATCAGTGATGCTGGTCTTGTGAAGCCGGGCATGTGGGGGTGCTGAATCTGCCAAGGGCATGTGTGAGGTTGCCACCTCAGCCACTTGCTATTCAGAAGCCACACACTGGGTTGGGTTCCTCCAAGTCTGGTGGGGCAAATGGAAATTCGGAGAACTTCCATTCATCCCAGGACGTGGGTACTTGAGCTGTTCTCCTCCTGCCCAAATGGTCTTGACACCTCAGACAGCCTCTGTGGATTTCATCTCTGATGTCCTGTCAGACCTACTGGCACCAAGTTGTAAGCCCCACTGGCCTATCAGAACATTGGTTCTGAAAGTCCCAGCTCATTTACTGTGCACACAGCATATATGCACTTAACACACTTTGCTAATAAAATATACACTTTAAAAACTTACGTCTTTCTGGTATGGGAAATAGAATAAAAAGCTGCATGTTATTTTTCACTAGCCATATTCCCTACACAATATTGCAGACTTACGGTAGTATAGATTCTAAGAATCCCCTCACAACCTTCTATGTATGGTTGGAGCACCTCAGAACCCCTATACCGGTTCTGGGTGACCTAGGCATTTACTGGGTATACCCATTAATTTAGAGACCCCTTGACTTTTTCAGGGACACCTCACATCCCTATGCCCCTTTTACTTTTCTGGTCTGTGCTGAAGCAGGGAACCCATAGTGGTGAGTCGCGAAAGCGTTTTCAAGGGGATTTATTGCTGGGACAATGTGCCTACATGTATCCAGGAATCACTCATGATTCCCGGTACATGCTGGATCCCGGCTACCTAGGCACATTCTGACAACACTTTCTCCCCAAACCCCCCTTGAAACTCATAACACAGCAATCTCTGCTTGCTGGCACTCCTGGAAAGGTAAAAACACATAAAATACTTTATTACCACATATTATAGGTTATGCATGTAAAAACCCTAGGCTCAAGAGCCCATGGACAACTCCTTTTTTGTAATGCTGGTTTGGCAATAAATTTTTCATACCACCTGTCTCCCATTTATTTGGGCAGTGCGCTGCTCTATGCATTTTTTTTTGCATTTTCTCTGCTGTTCTGATCTTTATCTGCAGCTGGACACGTCTTCAAGGAATTTCATTTGGCTTAAGGAGTGGGTAAGATATAAAGAAGACCATTTGATTGATGACAAGATTGACAACAAACTATGGTGAGTTGTTTTGGACTTTTATTACATTATTGTCTCCAATGAGGTGCGGCGAAGTGAGAACATCATTTTTTCTGTTACCTTCAGGAGACTCAAGAAAGTTGAAATCATTATTACTCACCTAGTAGTACACCCACTCCTACTAAGGAAAGCCATTATTCCATGATATTTGTGATGGAGAATTACTGAATTTATTTCCGGGACTATTGGAGCACCCATTACCCTATATACTCTGCTGTACCCTTTAGCTATAAATAAAAAAAAGTGCTCAAATGTGAAATTGTTTTTATGTAAAATAAAGTGGCAGTAACAGCATAAGGAAATCAGTGGGTGGCTGTGTGACAGTGAAGGGGTACCCAGGCCAGTAAATAAAGGTGTTTGGCCCGGCTGGGGGCCCCTGAGCCATATTGGGAAAATGTAGATTGACAGCTCTGCAGCCCAGTAATGGTAAAAACACTATGCATTCAATAAACATTTATGTGTGTCTCCCACCAGGTATAAGCTGGCGAGAATCATGTTGTGTCTAACTATAAAATGTATTACTGTAGCAGTGTTTCCCTGTAACCGCGCAAAGAAAAATGATTTAAAAACCCAGTAGCCCGCAGCACAGTGAATGGATTTGAGCTAACTTCTGCTAGGAAGGTCCGAGCACGCTAAGATTTGTTGTGAGCACTGGCCAGGTAAAATCATTTAAAAGGTTATAGCGCAATTTTGATAAAGGTATATAAAAAATTGATGAATAAAAGTCCCCAAGGTTTAGATTTTTATTAAAGTAAAGGTCAGAGGAAGTCATTCAGTATGGATAAAACTCCATTTGCATAGGAAGCAGAGGGAGCTACTCTGCCCTCTAAGCTTCAAAGGGCCAGTTTCAAAGGCAGTCCAGGATATGGAGGTGTTAACCATTTGTTAGTAAGGATATGGAGGTGTTAAACCTTTTGTTACCAAGGAAGATAATTTCAAAGCCACCCTGGCAAATGGCTGCTCTGCCCAGACTGAGCGGCGCCGGGTAGAGGGGACGGGCCTCATATGCTAAGCAGCCAAGGTGCAAAGTTGGCACATGCCCAGAGCAGACTGAGAGGCCCCTCTGCCAGGTTTGAAAGGTACTGGCAAGTCCATGATAGGGTTAAGGAATTATTCCCACAGAGTAGAGTGGCTGCATGGGTTAAGTACAGGCCTGTTTAGTGCATAAAAAACCCTGCAGCCCATCAGGAAGCAGTTCCATCATGTAACAAGATTCGTCATGCAGTGAAAGATCTATCCTGTAACCAAACTTAACAGCGTAACTAGTAAGTGTATTTTTTGTTGTTGCAATTTTAAATCAAGCTGTGTATGTTCATTCTGTAAATAAATTACAATTTATTGTATCCCTTGCTTTGCCCAATCAAAGGATCCGGGTATTTTGGTGTTAAAAGCATTGGTCTTCCGTGACAGGCTGTCCTTCATGGGATGTTTCAAGTTTACTGTGAATAACCTCTAGCCCATCCTCATGGGGAATGCTGGTGTATAGCAAAAGGACATCAAGGGACACCAGTAGGGGAGATCTTATATAATTTGTCCAGAAAATCATTAGAATCTTTGACAAAGGATGTCATCCTCTGTACATGCCTTTATAGAAATGAATCCACGTGAACTGCAGGAGTCAGACATATAGAGTCCCTAACACAGGGGGGCGCAACTTTTTTCCCTGCGTCCCCCTGCCGGCTGGTCCCCTCACCTCCGCACCCCCCCCTCACCGGCGTCATGACATCACATTGCCATAGCAAATGATGCGTGTGAGTAGCCGCCGGAGCCAAGGTAAGTTAGGTTTACAGAGGACGTGCAGCTCCCCCGGCTCTTAATTTAAGTGCCTTTGGGAAGCGCATGGGGCTGCTGTAAGCCCCGCGCCCCCTTACTCAGTCTCACGCCTCCCCTGGGCTATATAGTAGCTGGCACTCCGGTAGTGGTGGTCGAGAGGCCTGGTGCTTGTCCCATAAAATAATCTGGATTGGAGTCCAGCAGAAAGGAGACAGCACACAAGCATGAGGTATCCAAAAGAGTGCATTGTGGTAAGTGGCACACACAGCCGATGTTTCGGTCCTCACAGAGGGACCTTTCTCAAGGCAGTGAAACATACATAGGTGCATCGGCCTTCAATGACTCCAGCTAAGTCACCATCTGTTGTAGGGAGAGGACACGTTCAAGTACATTGATGTATTTCTCGCTGTAGGAGGGTGGGGGACTGTCACATATCTTTGTGTTTGGAAGTTGTAACACTTTAGGCTAAAGGGTTGCCATACTATTGGCCTGTGATATTGAGCCAGAAACAGATGAGATTCACTGTAATCCATACTAATACATTTATCCTATTCGTACTCCATTAGCATACCTCCCCTTTCCGCTAGCTGTAGCGATTACCGCTGACGCTTGATTGCCTACAGTGCAAGCGAGGACTGATATTGCGGTTAGTCACATAGATACATATACCAGTAGTGACGCTTATTGCTACACCAGGACTCGACTGATGATTTCTCTAAACAGGATACAGACTTTCAATGGGATTAATCCTAGAGACTTTATTGTCCCAACCTTGATCCACGGTACACTCGGGAGGTATTTCTTTTCTGCACACAGTGATATATAATCCAAATTTTTAGCTACGATCAATCACTGCCTTGGCTACTAGACCCCATTTAGGGTCATGCGTATATACAGGCAGTCCTCGGTTATCCGACACGATGCGTTACTCAAAATGGCGTTGGATAGCGAAACGTCTTAAAACTAAACACGTTTTCCCATAGGAACACTGTTTAAATGATAGGTTTCGTTTCTGAAGGCATTTTTAACACTAAAATACACCAAGTATTTTATGCAGGCAATAAGATACGCAACACACACACATAAATGATATATTATATATACAATACAGTATATACACTAACATAAAATATAATAATATATTATATAGTATAATATTATATAATGTATATATTATATACACATAAACAACTTTGCAAAGCGTTGGATAAGCCGTTTTGGCATTGTAAAAATGAACATAGGTATGCATTGCGTAGCGTTGGATAAGCTATTCGTTGTAAAGCGAAGCGTTGTAAAACGAGGACTGCCTGTATGGATAACCGTTTTAAATAGTGTGTATATTTTATTAAGTGTACGTTCTGATTGTCTACTTTATCACTTGGCAAGCAACGCTTCTGACACCACGTCAGAGGCGTAGCTATAGCCTGGGGGCCTGCTGACAGGGAGGAGGGCGGGGACATTTGGTCCAGCTGTGTAGCCGTCCGATCACTGAAGTAAGTGCCCCCTTCCTCCTCCTGTCCCCTTAACAGCCGCAGTGACAGTTTCAGTCAGTGCTCACAGCATAGCATCAACCCTGGATCGGGAGCTGTGAGGGGGGCGGGGGGAGGTTTGCAGACAGCATAGGCTGGGGGCGGAACCGAGTCAGAGAGCTGCCGAGCTCTGCCCGCCCCTGCTCTCCGTGACATCAGGGGGAGGAGTTACTATGTGCTGCTAAGGTATGCTGTGTGTATTTGTGTATACATTTGCTGTGTGTTTCAGTCTGTGTCAGTATGCTGTGTGTAAATTTGTCAGTTACACTTTGCTCTGTCAGTATGCTCTGTGTGCCGGAGGAGGGCGGGGGGGGGAAGGAGGGGCACGCAGTTGGTGAAACTTACCCCGGGTGCAAAAACACCAAGTTACTCCCCTGCGTTTACGTTTATTTACATTATCAGACGCCTTAACAGCAGCTCGGTCAGACCTTCACTCCACAGAATCATCCCCTCCGCTCCTTAGCTGCTCCCCACCCCCTTATCCTCAGGGGGCTATTGCAGTGTGCGTGTGGGGGCTTATTTTTAGTGTGGGAGTTTATTGTAGTGTGTATGTGGGGGGAGGGGCGGAGGGGTTATCGTAGTGTGTGTACGTGGTTATTGTAACTTGTGTATTTTGGTTGGGGGGGGGGGAGAGGTACTGTATTGTAGGGGGGAAATTGTATGTGTGTGGGGCCAGAGGGGGAAATTAATGTGAGCAGGGGATTGAGGGAGCTGAATTGAGTGTGGAAGGAGGAAGTTACTGAGTGATAGCGAAGGGGGGGGGGGAGAGAGGAAAAGGGGATAGTGAGGGAGAGGGCGTGAAAAATACATGAGGTGAGGTGTAAAAGAGGGGGGCTCGCAGGGCCACCAACACACACGGGGGGCCCGACGGAAACTCCTGAATCTACAGAATATGTTCACTCATAATGGGGCCCTGAAAAAAATGTTGCCCGGGGGCCCGCACCTGTCTAGCTACGCCACTGACGTGAATATTTTATACTCTTGCTTCGCCTCCGGAGCAATTACCTTCACATGGCGGCTATCTTTAGAGCCACCACTTACTTTCCCGGCCAGTTTTATTCTAAAGCTTGCCGGGTGCATAGCGGACTCACCGCGGGACTTTTCTCCGTTTAAAACGGCGGCCTCTTCAATAGATAAGCGCTAATGGCGCTTATTATTGAAAGCGCCCGAGGCGCGGGAAAACAAGCCGAAAACGGCCGAAGATAGCCGCGCGCCGCCCGCAGCTGTTTTGAAACTGCGGAGGCAGCCGCATTAGTTTTAAGCTGGCCGGGACAGTAACATCTATTAATTTTTTCACGTCAAATTAAAATCCGCATAAATCAGCATTTAGCACACAGTTCGGTTTAGGATCGCCTGTGTATTTACCAGCACTATGCTTCTTCCGTACTTGATGTGTTTTACTGGCATTGTTCTCTATTATGCCACTCATCCCACCACTAGGTTAGAGTTTGCAACAGTATACTTCCTTTCTTATTAATAGTTCCTGTTTCGATGGAGGAGTGGCTCAGGTGAGTAAAGACACTGACTGGCACAGAGTTTGAATTGAGCCTGGTTCAATTCCTGGTGTCAGCTCCTTGTGACCTTGGGCAAGTCACTATCTCCCTGTGCCACAGGCACCAAAAACATGGATTGTAAGCTCCACAGGGCAGGGACCGTGTCTGCAAAATGTCTCTGTAAAGCGCTACGTAAAACTAGCAGCGCTATACAAGAACATGCTATTATTACTACTACACTTTCTATTGATATATAGTAGCTATTTTAATGTTAGTTGTGTATAGTTTGTGCGTCCGATAGGTAAATGGTGTGGAACTATCTTTTGGATATTATTTTATGCTAGATACTATCAGTAAAGGTTACATTTTATTGCGATTCATCCATCCTATCAACACCATAAAATATGCTAGTAACAAAGGGTTCTTTGTCTGTCTGCATCATTACCCTCCCCCTTTATTTTATGTTTCACCCAACCCCCCCATTTCCCTTTATTATACCCACATAAAGATATACATACAAGTACTGCAGACATACTGGTCCATATTTACCAAGCAATCTTCTGCCACAAGGCATCTTTTATTGCTGGAAGATGCCCTACATCCCATACAAGTCAATGGGCCTGGAATCTTTCAGTGAAGGTGTATTATGGCAGAAGACTGCATAGTAAAATACAGGCCTTTGTGAGAATCTATTTCAGCCACTATAAAAAAGGTATAAGCCATAATACATTGCAAAGTAAAAAAAAAAAAATCTGAAATCCCTACGATTACCTCAATTAGAAAACAGAATTTGGTTTGTATGCCAGATGGAAAAACTAACAAGTTTGGTTAACGATACTGGTGCTAAATTTCTAAAAGTCTGGATCATATGGTTTGCACAGACAGACATCCCAGGAGTGAATGGTGCTACAATATTGCTATGATAATTTTAGAAACGCGTTCTCCGCTGACCCAAAAGTGACAAGAAAGCAAGAGGTACTTGAGTCCTAGGGAGAAGGAAAATAAAGAGGTTAAACATCGGAGGATCAGGCCACGCGGAGGGACCCAGCCAGAACCCCAGAAATTGGTAATTCAACATTTTAGGAACGAGAAGTGGATCAAGAGGAGGACAGATGGACTTCCCCCAAAATGTTTTGTCTCTTTATTTACACTGTTACATGCAGATGTTACAGTATAGTAATAATACCTCAGATGCATACAAATGTATATTGTGTTGTACAATGGTAAACTTCAGTAAAATTTGAGTTATATAAAAAAATAAAAATTCCATTTGACGTTATGTTTTTTATGGCCAAAAGCAAAAGGTCACATCTGCAAATAGAATATCCTTACACATTCTAGAAATATTGTAGAATAAACTAGTTTAGAGTTTATATGCCAGAAAATATTATGATTTATTTTGAGTAGTTTAAATATTTTAAGATTGCTACATACACGATATACAATACATACAAAAGTTGGTTATAATAACAAAATACACATCAAACCAACCAGCCCTGTATATTTTTACATCTGTATTATATCACATAAATGACATATCTATTTCAAAAACTGTCACCACTGAAATAAACAAGAGAAAAAAAATGCATTTGTTATGCCAAATATATTTCTGCATACTGGTTCCGATTGTTTTTTTTTTAGATAAGCATTTCTGTCTCAATTTTTCCATATCTACATGCCCTCATCTTGGGTCCTACTAAGACATTTATACGTCTACATTATTAATGTGAATGTTAGATCTTCTTACAGCCTGCTTTGAGCCAAACAGGGTTAATAAAAATGACCACCAGGGGGCATAAAAAAGCCCTTCTAGATTTTAAACACATTTGTTAAAATACTTCCATTTTTATTTAACAAATCAAAAAACATGTGGTATAGCATTTTTATTTTATTTGGACCACAAGGCTTTTGTGTAAAGAACAATCACCAGCAATAGGCAATCTACAGTATGTATAATAATAATAATAGCATGTTCTTGTATAGCGCTGCTTGTTTTACGTAGCACTTTACAGAGACATTTTGCAGGCACAGGTCCCTGCCCCATGGAGCTTACAATCTATGTTTTTGGTGCCTGAGGTACAGGGAGAAAAAGTGACTTGCCCAAGGTCACAAGGAGCCGACACCAGGAATTGAACAAGGCTCCCCTGCTTCAAACTCAGTGCCAGTCAGTGTCTTTACTCACTGAGCCCCTTCTTCTCCCTGTGTGTATATTTCAGCCATGAACACACACAGCTAAGAAAAAAAATGCTTCAGTAATGAAAAATATGCACATTGTATATACACAATGACACACACCCTGCTGCATTCACAACAGTACCTCCTTAGAAAAGAACAACTTTCTACACAGGTAGTAAAGCACATATTATAGCACTTTAACCAGACGATAAATAGCTTGTACTGGCAAAATTTAGGACATACTGTACAACCTTTATGAAATTAACATCCTAAAGAAAAGGTATGTAACAACTTTTATACCACAAGTTGTATGCCACAAGTAACATGCTCCTTCTGAGCTTGGCTTAGAACATTTTATAGTCTGGGAAGAATTCACTTTAATAGAAGGGTTCTCTTCTGGCAGAGAAGCAAGAGACTCTTTGGTTACTTCAGTTTCCACTTTAGTGATCGGTGAAGTATTGGATTTGGTTTCCTTGGAAGTTTCACTGTTCAGATCCTTCATCCTTCATCAGATCCTTCATGAGCAACGACGCCTCATCTAGAAGCAGATTGCAGTTTCATTAGAAAAAAAAAAAAACCTTTTTATTCTCATTGATAAATAAATAAAAGCTCTGCATGCCCGCTTTTTAAATATTTACAATGGTACCAAGTAATTCACTGAAAGGTTCATATACACACTTTTACAATTACGTTTTTATGGCAAGATCAAGCATGTAGTGTATCTAGCGATACAGTATATAAATGTGGAAAGTGTTTTATGACCACATTATTGCCACTGAAAGAATAATGATTATGCTACAATATGTCACAGCTGCTCATGTAACAGAACTCCATGGAGAGGTCCATATTCAATTGTGCCCCTAGTGGCGATAAAAAAAACAAACAAAACAAAACAAAACACGAACCTTACAGATATAAAGATATTTTTTCATATAATTAAACCTACGGAATTTTCCTCCATCTTTTCCGCTTTTGTTTTTTTACATTTTAATTATGTTAACTTCTTAATGGTTTTGATCATTTCATTCATGTCTATATACACGTGAAGACGTGAGGTAATTCTTAATGTATTATTTTCTGGGACAACATTTTATAAATAAAAAATATAAAAATGTGAAGCTATGGTTCAAATGCTTTCCAATTTTTTCCCTCCTAATTATGCCAAACGATATAACAGGAAACAAACTAGCTTGAGTCATGAGTATGTTAAGGAGCTCAAGAAAAGGGACCAAGATTGGTAAATGCCATAGAAGTTTGTGATGAAAAAAGCATGAATAAAGAAAAAGGTGCTTAACCATAGAAAACCTGCATTGTTTTAAAGAACTCCCTAATTTCAAGCCCGCATTTTTGTAAGGTTGAGAACATTCAGATATTGTCTTAATGTTCAGGCCTATTGACCTAATTAAAAAGGGTAATGGCAAATTTTCAATCACATTTTAAATTAACAGCTGTTCTTTCCCATCATTGTGGAAACAGATTTAATTGTCATAATAATGACAACTCCCATGTGAATTCATCCTATATTATCATGTTATTTTGAAATAAATCTCTTGGACACTTTTCTAAAGGACGGACTCACTCAATATATTTTATTTTCAGAAATGTTGAAGTGCATTCCTTTTTCATGATAACGTCTCACCTAATAATCCCTTTTTTGTAGCTGATCCTATACATTGTAATGTAAATATTTATCATGCCTGGGACACAAGACAGTGTTTTTCCATGGCTGTATCAGGTAATTTACCCGAATCCTCTCAGTCTCTTCCACATGTGCTGTTAAAATAAATGTTACATTACACCGACATCAACCAAGCGAGAGACCCTAAAATATGGAGGCTTATGACAAAATGAATTTATATACATTCTAAAATATAAAAACATTTTTCAGGAAAAGTTAAAAAAAAAAAACATGATCGGTGCTGCATATGCCTGCAGGATACAAAAGGTGTAGGGGACCATACTATTAAATATGGTTTTGTGAACTGGACAACGTAGCAATGAATACTTTCCCAGCGTGTCTTACCGTCCTTCGCACTGCAGTGGTCCAACCTTTAAATATTCTTAACTAAGCAGTTTTTAATTGTATAAGACTGCTATTTTTAAGGTTGTTCTATATGGTTGATCTTGAAGACAACCATGAAATATACTTTCATGTGGTGTTCCCATTGGCGGGTCCAGCAGTTAAGAGGCAAACATAAAAATATAGTTACAAAACCAAACAATAGATACAGATGGGCACCTAAAGCGAACTAAAAAAAAATCAGCAAATGCACACAGAATGTGAGCTAAAAGAAGAAAATATGGCTCCCAATAAAGACGCGCCATACAAAAAGGGGGTGTATATACAGTATACAGTGGTGTGAAAAAGTTTGGGAATCCGAATGATCATTACAAAAAGTTTCCATGATGGCCTTGAATAAAAAAAAACAATCTTTTCTTAAATATCCAATAGGGTTTATATTAACCAATTCCATGTCTTTTGAAACAAAATGATGTATGTATTAGATAAACAATGAGTAATTAAGAGTCAGTGTATGTGCAATAGTAAGTGAAACCCTGGGTTTTAATCAACTAACCGAAAGGGGATAATTAGAATCAGGTATTTAAATAATTAGGTAGATCATAAAGTGTGAGTTTGGGAGGCCCCACCCTATTTAAAGATCAGCAACTTTGTGAGTTTGCTCTTCACCATACAAGTGTGTGGAAACAAGTCATGCCATGATCAAAAGAAATCTCAGAGGACCTCAGAATAGCAGATATTGATGCTCATCAGTCTTTAAACGGTTACAAAACATCTAAGGATCTGCAGGCCACTCTCGCCTTATCTAATGTGAATGTTCATGACTCAACTATCAGAGAAAGACTGAACAAGAATGGTGTTCATGGAAAGATATCCAGGAGGAAACCATTGCTCTCTAAAAAGAATATTGCTGCCTGTCTGCAGTTCACCAAAAAGCACATGAATAATCCACAAGACTTCTGCAACAATGTTCTCTGGACAGACGAGTCAAAATTAGAACTTTTTGGCCTCAATGAGAAACGTTATGTTTGGCAAAAAAACAAAAACCTACGTTTGAATAGAAGAACCTCATCCCAACCGTCAAGCATGGTGGAGGGTGTGTGATGGTTTGGGGCTGCTTTTTTGCCTCAGGAACTGGACGGCTTGCCATTATTGACAACAATGAATTGTGCATTGTATCAGAAGATTCTAGAGGAGGTCAGGCCATACATTCGTGAGCGGACGCTAAAGTGAAAGTGGGTTATGCAGCAAGACAATCCTTAACATTCAAGAAGATCAACAAAAGAATGGCTGCAGAAGAAGAAATTCCACGTTTTAGAACGGCCTAGTCATAGTTCAGACCTAAACCCCATTAAAAATGTTGTGGCAGGACCTGAAGAAAGTTGTCCATGCAAGAAAGTCCTCAAATGTCACCGAATAGAAGCATATCAGTAAGGAGAAATGGGCCAAAATTCTTCAAAACCGATGTGAGAGATGGACCAACAGTTACAGGAAACTCTTAGTTGAAGTCATTGATGATTAAGGGGATGCTAGCTAACAGGTATCAGTAAGATTCACTGGATACCTCTAAAGGACAAGCAGGCTCCTTTTTAAACCCTTGCTAGGTCTGCCAATCTATTGTTCTCAACATTGTTCCGCATTAAGCATAATTTGGACAAGTTAAATATAACACAACTTCCTCCAATTGTTTCACGCTATTTGTAAGACTGCAAGCTATTTGCTAAATAAGTCTTCTTCCCTTTAAAGGTTTACAGTAAACCAGCATGTAAAGCTGCAGTTAGGTTCTTACACATATAGAACCTGTCCATCTGGGCTCACTCGTCGCAATAGCAATATATTTATATTGCAAGAAAGAATAGCTAAGGAGATTAGTCCTATTGCTACTCAGCCAGTGTAGTCTGGATCATAGGAGGTTTTACATACACTATCTGCAGTGTGTGTTTCAGCCGCATTTATTTATTCATCAACCCCTCTTTTTAATTGTTTTTTAAGGATTGAGTGTATTTATTTATTCATTATATGATGTATTTAAGTTCATTTTAAACCATACTTTGGCGATCCTACAAATACCCTATACATCAAGGTATTTGTCCTTGTGCACAAACCAAATTACTAATTTCTATACCATCGTTAGACTCAAGGACTAGGATTTATTTGTACCATAAGAGATACCAACCGGTATTATTAATAGCACAGTATCTTACTTTATACCGGTACATTTGGGTTCATCTAGGAGTGCACCTTACAAAAAGATATTTCTTCTTTCCCCTCCCCCTCCCTTCCCCTTCTGGTTATGTATTCAGTAAACTTCTAAGGAAGTTTGTTGTCCTGGGTTAGCACCCTACACACTGGTAGAACGAGCATTTTCTGTCTTTTTGGGAATATAGGCTAGTAGAAAATAAAGTGCAGCTTTCTATTCTTTTCCCATACCCAGAGACTTAGGACACATAAAAGTATATTTTTTATTAACATTGTGTTTATTATAAAATATACTGTTGTGCACGGTAAATGAGCAGGCCTTTCAGAACCAATGTTCCGACAGACTACCAGGGCTACCAAGTTTGGTGTCAGTAAGTCTGTAGGACATCGAAGATGAAAGCCACCAGAGGATGCCAGGTGTGTGAAGACCATTTGGGTAGCAGGGAAGGGCTCAAGTACCCACATCCTGGGATGAATGGAAGTTGTCCAGGCTACCATTTGCCTCACCAGACGTTGAGGAGCCTGACCCAGCAGGTGGCATCTGAATAGCAAGGGACTAAGGTGGCAAACTTGTGCATGTCCCTTAGCAGATTCAGATTCCTCGCTTACCTGGCTTTCCAGACCGGCATCGCTCTGATTGACAGATGAGAAAGTTTCCACGCTCGGATTGGCCGTAGTATTTTGTGATTTAACTCAAATACTATAAGAAACCCCTAAGCCAATCACCGGGGACATTGTGAGCACCAGAAGTCGGGCGGGCTTTTTGAAAGTGCTCTTGCGCTAATAATAGAGCACCAGGTTCAGAAAAGTCTGGCCGGAAAATATCCGAGCTTTTTGGGACCAAGTTCTCAGAAAGGAACGTAGCGGTCGCTGTTGGGATTTCAAGCTGATTTTAGTTCCAGGACGTTTGGAGCCAAGTCCCGTTCAAAGAAAAACTCTGATTTAGAGTGCACAGCAGCTAGGAAAGTCGTTTTTGACTCCAGTCTCCAAGTAAGTGACTTTTCACCTGTATTTTGTGTTCCACTGTGTGTATGCCTATTTAAGTGAATAAACTACAATTTATTTCATGACCTGTTGTGCACAATGAATGATCCTGGTAAAAAGGTGTACAATAAACCTGGTCTCCCGTGACATTATGTAATTATTAGCAGCAAAGTCCTGATATGCAGCCAACATCATGTTAATAATTAATCAGAATTAGTGTAATGCAATGGACATAATTGTGGACGTTATATCTAATTGAACAGACCTGTGTTATTCTGCTTCTGTTCTTCCTCTTGTTCCTCTTTCTCCTTTGTTGCCTCCAGCTCTTGCATCTCCCGATTCTCCTTCAGCACTTGACAGACTTTTTTGTGTGTAAACCAGTGGGCTTTTTGGCAGTTCTGATCACAATATATCACCTAAAAAATAATAATAATGATTAACCCATGATAAAAGGCTACCTGAGGATTTGTCATCAAAATGTTCAAGGCAAAAAATATATTTTAGATGCAAATATTGTTTACAAACCTTATAAAAAAAATCTTGATATTTTTTAATCAATTGTGTATATTGACATCTCCAGATTTCCGTGAACAAATAATAAATAAATAACAAAAATGACCTGTCCTTAGTCAGAGCTGCATAGCCCACAAATATTCCACTGAGATCATGGAGTATGTTTAAGGATATATAATAGTCTAATGATGCACCAAATAAATATAAATATATAAATATAAATATATATATATATATATATTTTTTTTCCCCAACTATTTTTTTTTATTACGATATTTTGGGATACAGAAGAAAAAGAGGGGTAAGGGGGACTTTTATACAATGCATAATTTCAACAACAATTTAATAAAACAGAACTTCATTG
Source organism: Ascaphus truei (assembly GCF_040206685.1). Taxonomy (NCBI): domain Eukaryota; kingdom Metazoa; phylum Chordata; class Amphibia; order Anura; family Ascaphidae; genus Ascaphus; species Ascaphus truei. The sequence continues at coordinate 386,775,970 of NC_134484.1, read as the reverse complement.
AACACAAGCTTGGGATATAATCTGTGTGAACAATTAAATAGAACAGACATCTGGAGGGGAAGGAAGAGAACATAAATAGGGACACAAACAACGGTTTGAGGGGAACAAAATAAAGAGACAAAAACGGAACAAAAACACAAGTCAAATAATATTTTGGAGGGGTTGTGGAGGTATAGGGAAGGATAATGTCCCGATCCATAGCTCCACTTTTACATGATATGCAACTATTCCAAATGCCACCTCTCCTTTAATCCTATTGCTCCAAACTATCACCCTCTTACAATAACACCAACACTGGGTCCAACCCTGCACCACCTTCCTGTGTCAGCCAGGGTCCCCATACTTGAGCGAATGCATAAGATTTTTCTAGTGGGAATTCTGTGATCTGTTCCATTTTTAGGCTATGCCAAATACTGCTCTTAATAGACTATATTCCCAAGCAGGTCTGTTTGTTCCAACAAGCAGCGTTACAGCCTCTCATGGCCAGTAAAATATACAATGCCAATTTATATGAATATTTAGGCACATTAGGAGGAGGTATACCCAATAAGGCCAGCCAAGGGTCTGGGACCATGGCCAGATTTACCATGGAGTTGATGAGCTCGAAAACCTGTCGGCAGAGGGGGCCAAGAATCGGCAGGACAACCAGATATGTGAAAGAGACCCTTCTTGTCCACATCCTCCAAAACATAGGGAAGAAACGTTACTGTTAATTGCTTGTAATCATACTGGTGTAAGATAACAGCACAATAACCGCTTACATGTGTTTTCTTTTATGGCCGTGCATATTGAACTGGATGTTGCTGCCTTGCTTATCGACCAGAGCTTTACCTCTAGGGCCTCCCCCAACTCTGACACACACACACACACACACACACACACACACACACACACACACACACACACACACACACACAAACACACAAACACACACACCAGTATTTTCACTGAAATCTACACCTAAAAGCAGTTGATAGATAGTGGAGATTAGTTTTTAATCTAAAAACCTGGAGTCATAGAGCTCTTTGAAATAGGCTGTAGCCGCTGGGGATGAGCTAGTACTGTATGTATTGCCGTAGTAAAATGTTTTAATTGGAGATACCTAAACAACTCCCCAGATTGTAGACCTGTGCTTTCCTTAATCTCAGGAAAACTTTTCATATCTTTATCGGACAGTATATGCTTTACCCGGGTTATCTTCTCTTCCTCCAGCCTGCAAATCTGGCCTCCTCTGTCCCCGGACCAAACTGGGGACTATGGAACAGCGGGATCATATTAGACTTTTTGTTAGTTAATTTGTACCTATGTTTAAGTCAATCCCATAAAGACAGTGTGTTTGATCGTTGGGTATGACATTCCCGCAAGTGGCCAGCCATAACAGTGAATCTAGCCTTGCCGGGGAACAGATGTGATTTTCTATATCGACGCACGCTCTCGTATCAGGTGCTGAGTTACACAGGAGTAGTTGACTCAGCTGAAATGCTTGAAGGTACTGTACTTCTGCAGGTTAGGTACAGCTAGACCACCTAAATTAGAGGGCCTCTATTGTATAGTGTTCTTAATTCTGGATCTTTTACCTGACCATATGAACCTAGTGATATTGCGCTGTAAATTAATCACATCTGTTAGGGACCTGGATAGGGAGAGTTTGGAAAAGGTACATTAACCTGGGGAGGAGAGTCATCTTGACTGCCATTATCCTATCTACCCAGGAAATACAATATCTATCCCGCACCATATACATTTTAAGAGGGCTTCATTTTAGATTGATCAGCACAGATTTTAAAGAGAATGTAGTTTACTTTAGGACCTTGAGCCAGAACCTCCACCTAAATATAATCAAGCCAGAGAAAAAAAATGGAATTGTAGCATTTTTACTGAACAGGATAAGCGTTTAATATTTGCTTACTTAAACAAGGTAAAAAAGGGGATGTGAAAATGTGTTTATTTTATTACCATCTATTGAAAGTGTATGTTATCATTTTGATTGCTCAAGAGAAGGAGGCAGCGGGCACTCAAGAGAAATTCTTAATGAAAAAAAGTTCTTTATTTGGTTACTGCTCTGGCCCGTTTGATTCTCCCTGTTATGTGACTGCCGTCACTCCTTAGTATATGTTGTTACAAATGTAACCACCTTCCTTGGCTTCTGAGCTTGTTGCCTTGGCAATTCCCCTTTGCTCCTCTGAGTTGGGCTGCCCCCCCCTCCCCATGCTATTTAGTGCAGCCCCTGCTTGCAGAAGCAAGCACATTTTGGCTTTATTTCTGTGAAATAAATCATGACATGGTGTAATATATGTCATGTGTTGTTGTTCATCTGAGGTTGTATTTACCTAATTTTAAGACCTGCTAAGGAACAGATGATTTTTATTATGTCCTGATATGTAAAACCATAGAATTCAAAGAAGGTCTACTTTCTTTTTCACACCACTGTATGTTAGGTAGACAATGCATATACTTGTGACAGGTGGACAAGCCAGGGAGGATATTAAATTACCCAACATCTCAGAAGAATACTTTTTTTCCCCACATACATATACCAGATGTCCATCATCCTAAAAATTGGGGTAGAAAGGAAAATCCGGAGCGACAGGTGGCATGGTAAGCAAGGGAAACCAACGATAAAAATAATAATATTTTTTTTTTTTTTAAAAACCCCACAAAATAAATAAAAAGACCTCCCATGCGTTTCGCACAGTCATGGCACTTTTTCACATGGTCATCCTTAAGATGGATCAGAAATATTCTGCAACAATAAGTTATATATATTTATAGTAAGATTACTAGCACTCAGGTGACAGCTCCTGTTTGTTTTTCTATAGGTAAATGATGTGTCCTATCCAGTATGTGTGGTTTGGAAAGCATAATTTTCTTTCAAAAGGTTTGCTTCTCCATTTATTTCTCTGTGCAGTTTCTTCAATCTATGTGAAGGAAGTGGTGTCTATTTTATATTAAAGTTCAATGCTCTATCTAGTTTAAATAATTTATGCAGTATACAGTATGTTGTGTTGTTTGTCAATCCACATCTATGGCGGACACAAATGCTAATAATACACATCTTAATATATAAAATCGAATGGTTAGTGAGGTTAGTGCTATCTGCGGTGAATCTGATTGGTCCTCAGCCTCTGGCCAATCAGATTGCTGTGTGTGACGTCACCCAACTGCCACTCTCTTCCCCCTCGGCTCGCACCACCACACACACCACACACCACACACACACACCACACCTCTCTCTGGCGCTCATCTCTCCCTCCCTCCCCTCATCTCTCCCTCCCTCCCGGCGCTCATCTCTCCCCTCCCGGATCTCTCCCCCCCCTTCCTCCCTCGCGGCGCCAGTAGAGGTCCGCCGCTCATCTCTCCCCTCCCGGATCTCTCCCCCCCTTCCTCCCTCGCGGCGCCAGTAGAGGTCCGGCGCTCATCTCTCCCTCCCTCCCGGCGCTCATCTCTCCCCTCCCGGATCTCTCCCCCCCTTCCTCCCTCGCGGCGCCAGTAGAGGTCCGCCGCTCATCTCTCCCTCCCTCCCGGCGCTCATCTCTCCCCTCTCCGGCGCTCATCTCTCCCCTTCCTCCGCTCACGTCTCCCTCCCTCCGCTCACCTCTCCCGGCGCTCCGCTCATCTCCATCCCCGGCGGGGGAACAGGCAGCGGACCCCCTTCCTCCCTCGCAGCGCCTAAGATGGCGGCGAGCCCGGAAGGACCCCCTTCTTCCCTCGCGGCACCGAGTAAGAAGATGGCGGCGGCCGGAAGAAGAGGTAGGTGTCGCGTGTGTGTCGCTCTAGGTGACACTGTGTGTGTGTGTGACACTGTGTGTGTGTGTGTGACACTGTGTGTGTCGCCCCCCTGCCTTTCACGCCCCCCCCCTGCCTTTCACGCCCCCCCCCTGCCTTTCACGCCCCCCCCTGCCTTTCACCCCCCCCCTGCCTTTCACGCCCCCCCCTGCCTTTCACGCCCCCCCCTGCCTTTCACGACCCCCCTGCACATGACATTCCCGCAAGTGGCCAGCCATAACAGTGAATCTAGCCTTGCCGGGGAACAGATGTGATTTTCTATATCGACGCACGCTCTCGTATCAGGTGCTGAGTTACACAGGAGTAGTTGACTCAGCTGAAATGCTTGAAGGTACTGTACTTCTGCAGGTTAGGTACAGCTAGACCACCTAAATTAGAGGGCCTCTATTGTATAGTGTTCTTAATTCTGGATCTTTTACCTGACCATATGAACCTAGTGATATTGCGCTGTAAATTAATCACATCTGTTAGGGACCTGGATAGGGAGAGTTTGGAAAAGGTACATTAACCTGGGGAGGAGAGTCATCTTGACTGCCATTATCCTATCTACCCAGGAAATACAATATCTATCCCGCACCATATACATTTTAAGAGGGCTTCATTTTAGATTGATCAGCACAGATTTTAAAGAGAATGTAGTTTACTTTAGGACCTTGAGCCAGAACCTCCACCTAAATATAATCAAGCCAGAGAAAAAAAATGGAATTGTAGCATTTTTACTGAACAGGATAAGCGTTTAATATTTGCTTACTTAAACAAGGTAAAAAAGGGGATGTGAAAATGTGTTTATTTTATTACCATCTATTGAAAGTGTATGTTATCATTTTGATTGCTCAAGAGAAGGAGGCAGCGGGCACTCAAGAGAAATTCTTAATGAAAAAAAGTTCTTTATTTGGTTACTGCTCTGGCCCGTTTGATTCTCCCTGTTATGTGACTGCCGTCACTCCTTAGTATATGTTGTTACAAATGTAACCACCTTCCTTGGCTTCTGAGCTTGTTGCCTTGGCAATTCCCCTTTGCTCCTCTGAGTTGGGCTGCCCCCCCCTCCCCATGCTATTTAGTGCAGCCCCTGCTTGCAGAAGCAAGCACATTTTGGCTTTATTTCTGTGAAATAAATCATGACATGGTGTAATATATGTCATGTGTTGTTGTTCATCTGAGGTTGTATTTACCTAATTTTAAGACCTGCTAAGGAACAGATGATTTTTATTATGTCCTGATATGTAAAACCATAGAATTCAAAGAAGGTCTACTTTCTTTTTCACACCACTGTATGTTAGGTAGACAATGCATATACTTGTGACAGGTGGACAAGCCAGGGAGGATATTAAATTACCCAACATCTCAGAAGAATACTTTTTTTCCCCACATACATATACCAGATGTCCATCATCCTAAAAATTGGGGTAGAAAGGAAAATCCGGAGCGACAGGTGGCATGGTAAGCAAGGGAAACCAACGATAAAAATAATAATATTTTTTTTTTTTTTAAAAACCCCACAAAATAAATAAAAAGACCTCCCATGCGTTTCGCACAGTCATGGCACTTTTTCACATGGTCATCCTTAAGATGGATCAGAAATATTCTGCAACAATAAGTTATATATATTTATAGTAAGATTACTAGCACTCAGGTGACAGCTCCTGTTTGTTTTTCTATAGGTAAATGATGTGTCCTATCCAGTATGTGTGGTTTGGAAAGCATAATTTTCTTTCAAAAGGTTTGCTTCTCCATTTATTTCTCTGTGCAGTTTCTTCAATCTATGTGAAGGAAGTGGTGTCTATTTTATATTAAAGTTCAATGCTCTATCTAGTTTAAATAATTTATGCAGTATACAGTATGTTGTGTTGTTTGTCAATCCACATCTATGGCGGACACAAATGCTAATAATACACATCTTAATATATAAAATCGAATGGTTAGTGAGGTTAGTGCTATCTGCGGTGAATCTGATTGGTCCTCAGCCTCTGGCCAATCAGATTGCTGTGTGTGACGTCACCCAACTGCCACTCTCTTCCCCCTCGGCTCGCACCACCACACACACCACACACCACACACACACACCACACCTCTCTCTGGCGCTCATCTCTCCCTCCCTCCCCTCATCTCTCCCTCCCTCCCGGCGCTCATCTCTCCCCTCCCGGATCTCTCCCCCCCCTTCCTCCCTCGCGGCGCCAGTAGAGGTCCGCCGCTCATCTCTCCCCTCCCGGATCTCTCCCCCCCTTCCTCCCTCGCGGCGCCAGTAGAGGTCCGGCGCTCATCTCTCCCTCCCTCCCGGCGCTCATCTCTCCCCTCCCGGATCTCTCCCCCCCTTCCTCCCTCGCGGCGCCAGTAGAGGTCCGCCGCTCATCTCTCCCTCCCTCCCGGCGCTCATCTCTCCCCTCTCCGGCGCTCATCTCTCCCCTTCCTCCGCTCACGTCTCCCTCCCTCCGCTCACCTCTCCCGGCGCTCCGCTCATCTCCATCCCCGGCGGGGGAACAGGCAGCGGACCCCCTTCCTCCCTCGCAGCGCCTAAGATGGCGGCGAGCCCGGAAGGACCCCCTTCTTCCCTCGCGGCACCGAGTAAGAAGATGGCGGCGGCCGGAAGAAGAGGTAGGTGTCGCGTGTGTGTCGCTCTAGGTGACACTGTGTGTGTGTGTGACACTGTGTGTGTGTGTGTGACACTGTGTGTGTCGCCCCCCTGCCTTTCACGCCCCCCCCCTGCCTTTCACGCCCCCCCCCTGCCTTTCACGCCCCCCCCCTGCCTTTCACCCCCCCCCTGCCTTTCACGCCCCCCCCTGCCTTTCACGCCCCCCCCTGCCTTTCACGACCCCCCTGCCTTTCACGCCCCACCCTGCCTTTCACGCCCCCCCCCTGCCTTTCACGCCCCCCCCCCTGCCTTTCACGCCCCCCCCCTGCCTTTCACGCCCCCCCCTCATGGCCTCCGGGCAACGCCGGGTATATCAGCTAGTTCAGTATAAAATAAAAAGATCTTGTAGTGAAATTTCTGTGGCTGAAGAGAACACTTATTTTCACTTGAAACAGGCACCAATAAACTTGAAACTGCAAGTTCTGACCTTAGCAGAGGGGTGTATGATATTTACACTGATTCCATTCGTTTGTCTATGGAGTTCTGAAAATATATTGTGGAGCTTCAATGCACGGACTAGCATCTTAAAAGCTACATTCAAGTTTTAGTTAAAAACCATTTTATATAAATGTAACTTTTTCTTAATCAAAAAGCACAATTTTTTGGTTGAAATTTCAACTGAATATTGCCCTTTTAATCTCCGTGGGACATTCAAATATAAAAAAAAATGTTGCAGTACATGGTGTAGAGTCTCCCCCACCTAACCAACCATTAAGGCAATTTTAAGATTACCCCCTTTTAAAAAACACTATATTACACATTTTTTTAAAAAGGTTTTTATCTGCAATGACACCAACACGTTCAAAATTACAGCAGTGAACAACTAACTTACCAGTTTGCACACGGAGCACCTTTTAGTTGCACCTTTTTCTCCGCAGGTAGTACAAAATTCTGCATCAACAAAGCCCACCTGACCACTTATGGCTTGTGCGAGTATGGAGAAGGCTGTGGGATCAGATCCCTTAAAGAAAATAGGATTGATGTAGTAAAAAAGGTCAAAGACATTCAAAGTTTCTAAGGACACACACACACACACACACACACACATACATACACACACACAGTATTTGTGTTGCTTGGTGTCGCTCTAGCAAACATTTGTGTATCGTGGTAATACAGAAAGTGTTTTATTAAGACGCGTAATAAAATCTCTAACAAATCCAGTTTATTTGGGATTGTTAATATTTATTTTTTGTTGGAGTCACAGACTTTAGACTTTAAAAGGAGTGTTCACAATACCCTCTATGTTTGTGGATATGGGCATTTTAAGTTTAAAGGGGCATTTAATTTTGCTTTAATAAATGCAGTGGTTCCCTGCCTTTAGGACATTGCAATTATGTAAGATGCTGATGGATCAGCTCTCCCGTAATTGACTGGCGAAGATCCTGCTTCCCAGGGGCATGCAATATGGCTGCCTATTTCAATCAAATGGTAGATCTACCCAAGTAGTTGCTATTGCAACCCAATACATTAAATATCATTAAAAGGGCATAAAAGATGAAACATTAGTATCCAATACTGCTAAAAAACATAATTAAAAAAAAAAAATCCTGTGGGATTTGATGAAATGCTGCTATAAAATGCTCTCATTTATGCACAATATTTCCAAATCTTGCATTCAGTACCGAATAGGCACTTTAATTCAATTTAGCAAATATACAAACTATACAAACTAAACAAAATCAGTCAACATAAAAAGCATACATTACTACTGTATTCATCATGCAAAAAAATGTCAGCTGGTTAATTCTCTTCCTTAGAAATTCTTCCCGACAGGAGAGTGAGAAGATTTCCATGGAAATGGCTCACTAAGGCTCCATTTTTATAAACAAATACAAAATGATTAGAAAAAAACAAAAAAAAAAACCCCAGGTACAGAAGTTATTTTTTTCCTCACATCAGAACAAATAATAAAAAAGCACTTAATACCTATGCTACCGAACCCCAAAATAAGATAACTGACAGCTTACAATATCAACAGGTGCGATGCTCCTCACGAGCTGTTGAAGTAGAGTTGCTTCACAGTAGGGAAACTTCCTGATGCACGATCGGATGAACTTTTCTTGAAACACAGGGAAGCCGTCAACATCTCGACCTTTTAATAAACTAAATTTTTTACAAAAAAGTTACAATCAATAGGTGTCCTGTACCTTTTCTACAAAAAGAAATGGTGGCAATTAAGGTTTTTGTGCCTTTTATAAATACTGTATAAAGTCCAAACTGATGTTCGGTAAGTTAACACACATATGTACAAGTAGTTTCTCAAACCCCCTGCACAGCAGCATATTTTTAAAACAAGTTTATTTATTTACCATGTTATATTTGTTGTAGGTTGCGATAACTTTTATGGGAACATGAGCTCTTCACAAGGAAAATTATCCGTCGCAGCTTCCTACTGTCCCCATATGACATGGGGCATTTATATACAAGGAAGGACCAGTGCCAAGTTCACCGGCAAGTATCTCTGGAATTATGGAGGCCCCGGAGTGGATTAGCGCAGTTCAGCTCCGGCAACCTACTGTTTTTTTCTTTAAATCATGGTAATAATTTATTTATTTTTTATTAAAAAGAAGTGGGGAAGCCCAGGAATGGAACTGTTGCTTTAAAAGTACTGTGCGCTTGTAACCTACCTCTAGAGGAGCAAAACAGATCCATGAAGGTTGAGGCCAAAAAGAGATGATCAATGAAACAGTGTGTATTACATTGCAAGTCTATTAGAAGTTGCCAACTCAAATAGGAAGAAAAGTAAAGATCAGTATCAGGAATGAAAAATATCAATTTAAGGAGGCAGTAGTTCAGGTTAATGAGAGTTTGAGGTTGGACTACAGAAGCGTTCACATTAGATGGGAAAATCCTGCACTCCACTAATGGCAGTGGGTAACAATTGGGATTAGCTCCTCCATCACCGCAGGACAGGAAACTTCTGAAGGGACCCGGTATATAAGGCCCTCCCACTCCTGCAGAACAGTCTGGTTTCTCCCATAGCTAACAAAAAAAAAATTATAACTGCCATGTTAATCACATATATGGTGTACCCACTGCCATTAATAGAGTACAGGAAAAGAAAATTACAGTAAACTGAATAAATTAGCTTTTCCTGTTCCCAACATGGCAGTGGGTACTAATTGGGACATACCAAAGCTCACCCAATCGGAGGGGGAAAAAAACAAAAAAAATCTGACAAGGATATAACTTTGAGTTAACCATTTAGTTAATCTATAAATCGTTTTCAGAACTTTCCTGCCAATGCTTGCTTCAGTGGAGGTTTGTACATCAAGATTGTAGTATTTAACGAATGTGTGAAATGAGGATCAAACCACAGCATTACAAATCTGCGCTGTAGATGCTTGGCCTTTGAATACCCATGAGGCAGAAACTGCTCTGGTCGAATGCACCTTTATTCCCCGTGGGACTTGTTTTTAAAGTCATATTGTAGGCCAACTTGATAGTTGATGTAATCCATCACGATATAATTACCCTTGAGGCCCTCTTCTAGGATCTTCTCGGATTATAAAAAAATCTGATGGTCTGTATTTTTTAATCCTGAGTAGGTATGTCTTCAAACACCTTAACATATCTGAGTTATATAGTCTTGCCTCCTTAGGAAGTAGCCGGATACGGGCAGAAGGACGGAAGAATTATCTCTTGATTGAGACGAAGCGAAGAGACGACCTTTGGAAGGAACTGTGATACAGATTTTAGGACTGCTTTATCCTGGTGAAAAATTACAAAAGGTTCCCTGCATGAGAGAGATTAACTCTCCTACTCTTCTTGCAGATGTAATTGCCAACACAAATACTTTTTCCATGTAAGTCTTAACAGTATTTGCTGCAATGGTTCAAATAGGTGATCCACTAGAGCATCCAACACTAGAGAAAGATCTTACATTAGTACTATACACTATTTGTCTCAGGTGGCTGACCACCTGAAGAAATCTCATCCCCTAGTTCAGGGATGTGCAAGATTTTCTGGGGGGGGGGGGTGGTGGTGTTGGGCGGGGGGGGGGGAGGGATTTCGGTGCTTACAGTCTTCCCCCTACCGCACACTGCGGGGCTCGCCTTATTTCATGCAAACATTCCCCTCCTGAAGGATCCTCTACCACGAGGACCACGAAAAAGGCTCCCTTGTCCCCCTCTCCATGTTTGCAGTCAAGACAAGGGCCTTCCTGGTCGGTAAGACTTTGCTTCTCTACAAGGCATTTCGTCTTCTTACGGTGTTAAAAACACACTTTTTCCTCCTGATAGCATTGCTATTATAGTGTCTAGTTTTCATCCAAATAGAAATTTACCTTCAAAAAAGGTAAAGAAAAAACGTAGTTTTTAGAAGTACAATCTGCTACCCAATGTCTTAGCCACAAAGCCCCTCTTGCTACAACTGATAGTAAGTATGTCCGCAGGGAGCATAGCCCTAAGCCAAGAGAAGCTTAGTCAATATACTCCATTGCCAACTTCATTTCTGATGATGCTGACAAGGCTCTTTCCAACTCCTCTTCCACATTGGCTAACCATATTCTCATGGTTCTGGAAAGTGACACTGTTGCAACCACGAGACCTGCTACCAAAAACGATTTTCGTAGGACACACTCCATCCTTTAATCCATCGTGTCGCGGAATGAAACCGGATCATCCACTGGTAATGTGGTCTTTTTTGCAATGCGAGTGATTGCAGCATCCACCTGTGGGGAAGGTTCCCAATTCTTGGTTTTTGTCAGAGAAGGGGTACATCATGGAAAACCTCTTTGGGATTATCAATTTTTTTTTATCAGGCTAACTTCATTCAGCCTCCATCATTTCTTTTATAACAGAATGTAACGGAAAACGTAGACCTCTGAGAACTGTGGAAAAGCTTCTCCTTTTTCAAGGAGCTTCATCTTCTAGATAATCCAGCTCCAGAACCTCTTGCATTGCTTTAATCAATGGATATACTAGATCCATATTAAACTCTGACTTCATTCAACACTTCATGATCAGATGAATCCCAGTACTCCCCTTCAGAGTGCTGCATATGACGTAAGATTCCTCTGACGAAGATGCTCCTTTCCAAGCTTGTTTGGGACCTTGTTCTTTTCTGGGTTGATTTAGTTGTTTGTAACACTGCTGAATTCAGACAGAGACTGTATCCTTCATCCAGGATAGCAAAGTAGACATCTGGTCATTGGGCTCCACAGCTGCACCTTTTAGACACTCCACATAAAGCTTATTTGTTTTGAGAGCTGGCTTACTACAGGCCACACACATTCTGACCTTTTTAGCCCCCTTCTTATGCAATTACAAATCTGTGAGTGTTTTAGATGTCCCTTCCTCCCGCTGAACCCCAGAGGTACTGCATGAAGAAAAAAAAAAAAAGACCATGATATACAAAAACAAGTCTTCATTTCACTGTTCGTCGCTCTCTTTTATCACACTTGTTTTCTATCTAGAGACTCACCTAAAAGATTTGGGCAGCAACATCTTGCCTTAAGCAGCTATAATAATAATAATAGCATGTTCTAGTATAGCTCTGCTAGTTTTAAGTAGCGCTTTACAGAGACATTTTGCAGGCACAGGTCCCTGCCCTGTGGAGCTTACAATCTACATTTTTGGTGCCTGTGGCACAGGGAGATAAAGTGACTTGCCCAAGGTCAATAGGAGCCGACACCGAGAATTGAACCAGGCTCCCCTGCTTCAAACTCAGTGCCAGTCAGTGTCTTTTACTCACTGAGCCGCTCCTTCTCTTACCATACCGTATACATCCTCTGAAATAGCAGCCTCCTGTGCCCCAGAAATGCTTCAGGCATAACAGGCACGATAAGACGGTATTGCCCCTATAAACAATATGGTGGGGCCTGCATGGTGCTGTCACGCGTGTGACGTCACAGCTTTAATAGGGGAGTGTGACGTCACAGCTTTAATAGGGGAGTGTGACGTCACTGCTTTAATAGGGAAATGTTTAGATGCGCACCAACTCCCCACTTCCAGCATTTCTTAACCCCGCCACGTGCTCCAGACTGCCTCCGTTCCCAGATACAGTGTTTGTGCTCTGTCTTCTACTGTTACATGACCACTATAAAATAAACTGTACACATACAGCTGCTTCTAATATGAGCTGTAAATACAGAATACAATGAGACTTCTTTAAAATACATCGATTTTGGTGCCAATAAGATAACATCCACATCAAATGACATACCTTTTGACGAATGCATCAAGTTTGTCTGGTTGCTCCTGTATGAAACTATTACACTTCTGGAATATGCAACTAATGTAGTTCATTTTCATTGCCAAAACTTCATTCATGTCTCTTTGTTTCATGCATTTCTCACAGATTAAATCCAACACCGTGCAGCACTTTTTAAGAGCTTCTGCTTCCATGAAAAGAGGGTTCTCCTTTACCAGAAAGACAATCTGGGGAAAAAACAACATGATGTACTGTAGCTTTAGGTAATCTGCCCGTCATTCCAAAATCAGAGAAATAGGTTCTAGCAGAGACAATATAAATCCTGAACTACATACAGGCATACCCCGCTTTAAGGACACTCACTTTAAGTACACTCGCGAGTAAGTACATTTCGCTCAATAGGCAAACAGCAGCTCACGCATGCGCCTGTCAGCACGTCCTGAACAGCAATACCGGCTCCCTACCTGTACCGAAGATGTGCACAAGCGGGGAGACTATAGAGCCTGTTACACATGCGTTATTTACATCAGTTATGCCCGTATATGACAATTGCAGTACAGTACGTGCATCAAAAGTGGGGAAAAGGGAGTGCTTCACTTTAAGTACATTTTCACTTTACATACATGCTCCAGTCCCATTGCGTACGTTAATGCGGGGTATGCATGTACAGAATTTTCATATGCTGAAGACGGAATGCTATTATTTCTTATCTGACCAATAATTGACAAGAAAGCCCACTGTGCCAGAACTAGGCAGTTTCCTTACCTTGACAGGATGCAAGTTTGTAGTTGTAATAATCTTGTGCAAAGGTCCAGCTAATTTAATAGGTAATTTTGGTTCTTCACTTAGTCCTTGGGGTTTGGTGTAATAGTCCAGTTTTTCTCGGGGGAAAAAGTTGTTTATTACAGCGACACAATCATGCTGACCTAAAACGGAAAGAGACATTAGGTAGATATAGATTTTTTTTAACTACATGTGTGGTAATATACAGTATGTTTAAAGGGCTTGGAGGCAAAGGATCATCAGACAATATTTATGAATGGAGCAGTGGGTAGCTGAAGTGTCTCATTGTACAGTCTACAGCTGTGTGACTAAACCATTTAATGTGATGAGGTTCTTCGCGAGGACAAGAATCTAACAGAAAAATAGGCAAGTTTATTCAACCACTTGGGAGGTAATTATTATGTATACCCCTCATGTCAATTACAGAATTGTCAGTTAAAATCTAAGTTTTACAGGAGAATTTAACCTTTTTATTTTTAACAAATGTTTGATTGTTTGTTACATTAAAAAAAAAAATATATATATATATATATATATATATATATATATATATATATATATATCTTGTGACAATGTATAATCCTACATTCTTACCTAAACTGACAATCATTTGGTGATGCAGTTCTAAATCTGTAAAAATACTGATTGTGTGCCCAATTAAATGGCTGTCTTCTAACTTTGTGTTGCAGTCTAAAATGCTGTGGCTAATATGCAACATTATTCAGTGTAACACATGGGTACAGCTTTCAGAGCAATAGACAGTCTGCTGTTAATAACAGAGCAACAGATCTGTTTGTGATACATTGTTGCCAAAGGAAAGAGCTCAAAAAAGTGTGAGAGCCTGTTTCAAAAGAGGAAGTGGATATGGCATGCTAAATGGTTGCTGTAGCAACCAAAAAATTAGCAACCTTTATAATAATAAAAAAAAAAAAAAAAGTGAAAGACATTAGGAGTTATAAAATAAAAAAATATATATACTATATCACATTTTGCTGTTTTAAAAAAGACACGAGTGGGGAAAAATTAGAACATATGTATATTTCCTTTCTAATCCAAATATACAGATTAAGCAAAGCCATCAAAACTACAAATGTAAATGCTAGATTTTCACAAATTTTGTGTTTAGGGTATTATGTACAGTACATCTCATATTCCCACAAATCTTATAAATATGTTACGCCATCTAATTATTCGTAACGAAACTATGCATTTTCTTTCAAAGTTGTTTTATTCAAAGCATGAAGTTTCAAATCTATCTGTACTAGCCGGACAAAAAAGTCAGAAAGGTGAGATAAATAGCACAACAAAGTTAAGCAAAATAATACAAATATGACGCATTACAAATAAATAGGACTACCTCTACAGTACCACAGGGGCCTGCAATGCATTGTTATATGGGTTGCTAACTCTTCTGGTACTGAAGGAGTTAAAACTAAAAAAAAAATACTTATTAAAAAAAAGTCTTTACGCCTCACAAGCTCATTTCTTTAGTTCCCCTTATTTCACTTTTTCTCCTAAATTGCATTTTGCCTTTTTATATAATTTCTCTCCAATGCTTTATTCTACTGTAGTTTACCTTTTTATGATGTCGCCAATGCTCTCAATTTCTCTTTTACCTCTTGCCCTTTTTTACATTACAATCCCATGGCCTCCCACGAGGTCCTCTCCCAACGGCGGTTGTGAAACTCGCAGCTGTAACGCGGTGTGATAGGGACTGCGCAGAATTATAGGGCATCTTTCATACAGTGACAGCACCGCAGCAGTAATCTGACTACATTGCACTCTCTCAACCTGTGCACACAACTGTGTGGTTGTAACAGGTAGCACAGGGTCACGCTCAATTTCTTGTTTGCCCTTGTTTAAAATTGTTGAAGTTGTGACATGCAACTTAAAATACCTACAATTTAATGTGGGCTCCTTTAAATGACTTGTACTTTTTGGGAACCAGCCATTTCTAAAAGGTTTTACCTACAAAGGCAGCCATCTGCGCTGCCGTTCTTCCCACAGAGTTGACGGCATCGATGTTGGCTCCAGCCTCTAACATCATCCAGGTTATATCTTTCTTGCCTGCATTTGAACGAGAAAATAAATCAAAATTGACATTTGTTTATATCAGAATAAAGATGCTAATCACTGTTGTGTGTTATTGCTGTTAACGGTCAGGGATGTAACAGTGCACACTCCAGGTCAGAATCCTTCCTTTTCTCACCTCGCTTACATTGTTGTCGTTTACTACGGAGAATATAATCTAAGAACTGTTTGTTAATACGGCTCATTTCGTTTTTGTACATTACTGCTCCAGAATTCATGTGCACCTGGATTGTAGTCACATCCAGCTTCACAATGCAAGGCCAGTAACCATCCTCACACTGAATGGCACCAAGCACATGCAAATCACAGCCCCGGTCTTTCGGCCAGGGCTGCACAGGTGTTTTTGCACCTCACCTGGCCGTCTGCTCAGGGGCAGTTATAATGCACCACAGCACGAAGTACTGTAAGCACAGAGCACTTAAACCCAGGGGGAGAAGGGGGGGGGGCAACAGGAGGCCAGGAGAGGCTACCCTCAACCTCCTCCCTCTCCTCAACCCCCTTCCGTGAGAGAACACAGGGCGGAGCTAAAGGCACAGCAAGGAAAGCATGGGCTCCCCCATAACGGAGAATAAGAGGTGAGGAGAAGAGATAGGTCAGCACAGGAGGGTGGGGGGAAAGAGATTACACAGAGGGGTTATATGGGTCAATATATCCTATGTAGCCATTTATGGGGATGTACATCATGTTGCCCACCACCGACAAGCCATT
Organism: Ascaphus truei; assembly: GCF_040206685.1. Lineage (NCBI taxonomy): Eukaryota > Metazoa > Chordata > Amphibia > Anura > Ascaphidae > Ascaphus > Ascaphus truei. The sequence continues at coordinate 386,759,817 of NC_134484.1, read as the reverse complement.
TCACCATGGGGTGATTTAGTTCAGACATCAGATGTCCTGGTACGCCAAGAGATATACTTCCCATTGACTAGGAGAGTGCAGCTTCACAATGATGAGACCCAAAACTTTGAAGCAGCTGTCTGAGTAGGTTTGCAGGCCATACACATCTTAAACCCAGGCTTGTCGGTAAAAGCTGTGTAAAAACAGTAAGCATAAGCCTGAAGGGATCCATGTTAAATAGATTTAAAAAAAAAAAAGCAAAGGGTGACAGTACTCATTTGCATGTCACTAATGCCAGAATCCCTGGCTGCAGTGAAAGCACTACCAATGTAGCGTCAGAGAATAGAACATCCAAATAGCAGTGTGGTTTCATCCATTTAATTGCACTCTCACAACATCAGTTTGCGCCGTGAACTCTAACTGTTTTACATGTAAGAGACGCGCATTGAGAGTAGACAGAATGACTCTCCCTGCGTGCCTGTAGCAGGCAATCACGTGGCTTTTATTTTAACAACAGTATTGAAGCAGGGGTCTCCGGAGCTAAACTGCATTTATTTCCGCCTTGTGGACACCCTGCTCCCCGAGTTACAGGTCCTGGTATCTCTGCATTGTTTAAATATCCCGGTCACGTGGGTCGTGATGCGGTACATTTAAATACAAAACAGATACCGGCACCCCATACCAGGCCCCGGCCTGTAAATCTGGAAGCAGGGCGTCCCCGGGGATGAAATGAATGCGGTTCAGCTTCCCGGAGACCCCCTGCTACAATGCTGTGTTATTAAAATAAAAGCCGCGCAGGGAAGAGTGACTGATTCCATTTACTCTCACTGCGTGTCTCTTACAGGCTGATGTTGGATTCATACAGCGGGATTCCCATTCAGAAGCAGGGACGCCCGCTGTGTTAATCCTGATGGGCCAATCCCCCCTGCCAAGCACTGTGCCGTGGACGCTCACTCTTGGCAGGCTGTGCACCATTACATGTCCTGTGGCTGCTGACACACAAAAGATGCTAGATCTGTGTATGCTGTGGGTTTATGGGGTAAAGTAGGTCTGGGGGTGCGAATGTAGTCATAAATGTTCCGTATGATTGTCTAAATGGCATATATGTAGATATAAATTCAATTTACATTATCATTACTATACAACAAATTTTACTTTGAAAAAGTACTGTACAGAATTAACTTCAGGATTAAAATTAGGAATTGTAAATCTACCTGAAAGTCCGGCAAACATCAGTGCTGTGTATCCTAGGTCATGCTCAATGCAGTTTACATCAGCTCCATGTTGCAGTAACAACTTACACACATCCCCTTTCCCTTTGTATGCCGCATGCATGAGGGGAGTCATTCCGTGCTGCAAAATAAAGGACCAAAGAAATAACATTTCAGGTACATTGCTAATACGCTGCAGTCAAATGATAGAAAACACACACAATAAAATGTAATTTACATTAATGACAACGGGCCATCTTTATCCAATCAATTAAAAAAAAAAAAAAAATTATTCACATGGACACTCATATGCTAGGAGATTGGAAGAGCCTAGGTTATTTAAAATAAAAAATAAATAAAAAAAAGCCATGCTAATGAACATATGCCAATATTGAAATGGAGTGAAAAAAAACAATGTATGTAATCCATTATCTATCTTTAAAACAAATTAATTCATTGTACAATTTATGTTTTCAGATTTACAAATTATAGGCATATGTAACAGTTACAGACCAGGTTAAAATGCGAGACAGCCTTAGTTTAGCCGGACTAAGGACCAGTGGGGAGTAAGAGTACATGCTGAACACACATCACACTCAGCATGTAATAGCCACATTGGCAGATTCATCATTAAACATAATGGTATTAAAAAACGGGGATCTCTCAGGGCACAATCATAAAACAATATGTATACAAATATTAATGACAATCATAACAGAACAATTAACACATCATAATTCTCAATACAAAAGGACAACACTGTCCTTCAAATGTGTGTCTTCCTCTGTTTGTTCCAACCAACCCATCATGGAACTCCAATCTGGGGAACACACATACATTACTCTCTCTCAGACAGACTCTCTCTCTCTCTCAGACAGACTCTCTCTCTCTCTCAGACAGACTCTCTCTCTCTCTCTCTCTCAGACAGACTCTCTCTCTCTCTCAGACAGACTCTCTCTCTCTCTCTCAGACAGACTCTCTCTCTCTCTCTCAGACAGACTCTCTCTCTCTCTCTCTCTCAGACAGACTCTCTCTCTCTCTCTCTCTCAGACAGACTCTCTCTCTCTCTCTCTCTCAGACAGACTCTCTCTCTCTCAGACAGACTCTCTCTCTCTCTCAGACAGACTCTCTCTCTCTCTCTCAGACAGACTCTCTCTCTCTCTCAGACAGACTCTCTCTCTCTCTCTCAGACAGACTCTCTCTCTCTCTCTCAGACAGACTCTCTCTCTCTCTCTCTCTCTCAGACAAACTCTCTCTCTCTCTCTCTCAGACAGACTCTCTCTCTCTCTCTCTCAGACAGACTCTCTCTCTCAGACAGACTCTCTCTCTCTCAGACAGACTCTCTCTCTCTCTCAGACAGACTCTCTCTCTCTCTCAGACAGACTCTCTCTCTCTCTCAGACAGACTCTCTCAGACAGACTCTCTCTCTCTCTCTCAGACAGACTCTCTCTCTCTCTCTCAGACAGACTCTCTCTCTCTCAGACAGACTCTCTCTCTCTCTCTCAGACAGACTCTCTCTCTCTCTCTCAGACAGACTCTCTCTCTCTCTCAGACAGACTCTCTCTCTCTCAGACAGACTCTCTCTCTCTCTCTCTCTCTCTCAGACAGACTCTCTCTCTCTCAGACAGACTCTCTCTCTCTCAGACAGACTCTCTCTCTCTCAGACAGACTCTCTCTCTCTCAGACAGACTCTCTCTCTCTCAGACAGACTCTCTCTCTCTCAGACAGACTCTCTCTCTCTCTCTCTCTCAGACAGACTCTCTCTCTCTCAGACAGACTCTCTCTCTCTCTCAGACAGACTCTCTCTCTCAGACAGACTCTCTCTCTCAGACAGACTCTCTCTCTCTCAGACAGACTCTCTCTCTCTCAGACAGACTCTCTCTCTCAGACAGACTCTCTCTCTCAGACAGACTCTCTCTCTCTCTCTCAGACAGACTCTCTCTCTCTCAGACAGACTCTCTCTCTCTCTCTCTCTCTCTCTCAGACAGACTCTCTCTCTCTCTCTCTCTCTCTCTCAGACAGACTCTCTCTCTCTCTCAGACAGACTCTCTCTCTCTCAGACAGACTCTCTCTCTCTCTCTCTCTCTCTCAGACAGACTCTCTCTCTCTCAGACAGACTCTCTCTCTCTCTCTCAGACAGACTCTCTCTCTCTCAGACAGACTCTCTCTCTCTCTCTCAGACAGACTCTCTCTCTCTCAGACAGACTCTCTCTCTCTCTCTCAGACAGACTCTCTCTCTCTCAGACAGACTCTCTCTCTCTCTCTCAGACAGACTCTCTCTCTCTCTCAGACAGACTCTCTCTCTCTCTCAGACAGACTCTCTCTCTCTCTCAGACAGACTCTCTCTCTCTCTCTCTCTCTCAGACAGACTCTCTCTCTCTCTCTCTCTCTCAGACAGACTCTCTCTCTCTCTCTCTCAGACAGACTCTCTCTCTCTCTCAGACAGACTCTCTCTCTCTCTCAGACAGACTCTCTCTCTCTCTCAGACAGACTCTCTCTCTCTCTCAGACAGACTCTCTCTCTCTCTCAGACAGACTCTCTCTCTCTCTCAGACAGACTCTCTCTCTCAGACAGACTCTCTCTCTCAGACAGACTCTCTCTCTCAGACAGACTCTCTCTCTCTCTCTCTCAGACAGACTCTCTCTCTCTCAGACAGACTCTCTCTCTCTCAGACAGACTCTCTCTCTCTCTCAGACAGACTCTCTCTCTCTCTCAGACAGACTCTCTCTCTCTCTCTCAGACAGACTCTCTCTCTCTCTCTCTCTCTCTCTCAGACAGACTCTCTCTCAGACAGACTCTCTCTCTCTCTCAGACAGACTCTCTCTCTCTCTCAGACAGACTCTCTCTCTCTCTCAGACAGACTCTCTCTCTCTCTCAGACAGACTCTCTCTCTCTCTCAGACAGACTCTCTCTCTCTCTCAGACAGACTCTCTCTCTCTCTGACAGACTCTCTCTCTCTCTGACAGACTCTCTCTCTCTCAGACAGACTCTCTCTCTCTCTCAGACAGACTCTCTCTCTCTCTCAGACAGACTCTCTCTCTCTCTCTCAGACAGACTCTCTCTCTCAGACAGACTCTCTCTCTCAGACAGACTCTCTCTCTCTCTCAGACAGACTCTCTCTCTCTCTCAGACAGACTCTCTCTCTCTCTCAGACAGACTCTCTCTCTCTCTCAGACAGACTCTCTCTCTCTCTCAGACAGACTCTCTCTCTCTCTCAGACAGACTCTCTCTCTCTCTCAGACAGACTCTCTCTCTCTCAGACAGACTCTCTCTCTCTCAGACAGACTCTCTCTCTCTCAGACAGACTCTCTCTCTCTCTCAGACAGACTCTCTCTCTCTCTCAGACAGACTCTCTCTCTCTCTCAGACAGACTCTCTCTCTCTCTCAGACAGACTCTCTCTCTCTTTCTCAGACAGACTCTCTCTCTCTTTCTCAGACAGACTCTCTCTCTCTCTCAGACAGACTCTCTCTCTCTCTCTCTCTCAGACAGACTCTCTCTCTCTCTCTCTCTCTCTCAGACAGACTCTCTCTCTCTCTCTCTCTCAGACAGACTCTCTCTCTCAGACAGACTCTCTCTCTCTCTCTCTCTCTCAGACAGACTATCTCTCTCTCTCTGACAGACTCTCTCTCTCTCAGACAGACTCTCTCTCTCTCAGACAGACTCTCTCTCTCTCTCTCTCTCTCAGACAGACTCTCTCTCTCTCTCTCAGACAGACTCTCTCTCTCTCTCTCTCTCTCAGACAGACTCTCTCTCTCTCTCTCTCTCTCTCAGACAGACTCTCTCTCTCTCTCTCTCTCTCTCTCAGACAGACTCTCTCTCTCTCTCTCAGACAGACTCTCTCTCTCTCTCTCTCAGACAGACTCTCTCTCTCTCTCTCTCTCTCAGACAGACTCTCTCTCTCTCTCTCTCTCTCTCAGACAGACTCTCTCTCTCTCTCTCTCTCTCAGACAGACTCTCTCTCTCTCTCAGACAGACTCTCTCTCTCTCTCAGACAGACTCTCTCTCTCTCTCTCTCTCTCTCAGACAGACTCTCTCTCTCTCTCTCTCTCAGACAGACTCTCTCTCTCTCTCTCTCTCTCTCAGACAGACTCTCTCTCTCTCTCTCTCAGACAGACTCTCTCTCTCTCTCAGACAGACTCTCTCTCTCTCTCTCTCTCTCTCTGACAGACTCTCTCTCTCTCTCTCTCAGACAGACTCTCTCTCTCTCTCTCTGACAGACTCTCTCTCTCTCTCTCTCTCTCTCTCTCAGACAGACTCTCTCTCTCTCTCTCTCTCAGACAGACTCTCTCTCTCTCTCTCTCTCTCTCAGACAGACTCTCTCTCTCTCTCTCTCTCAGACAGACTCTCTCTCAGACAGACTCTCTCTCAGACAGACTCTCTCTCAGACAGACTCTCTCTCAGACAGACTCTCTCTCAGACAGACTCTCTCTCAGACAGACTCTCTCTCAGACAGACTCTCTCTCAGACAGACTCTCTCTCTCTCTCTCTCTCTCTCTCTCTCTCTCTCAGACAGACTCTCTCTCTCTCTCTCAGACAGACTCTCTCTCTCTCTCTCAGACAGACTCTCTCTCTCTCTCTCAGACAGACTCTCTCTCTCTCTCTCAGACAGACTCTCTCTCTCTCTCTCAGACAGACTCTATCTCTCTCTCTCAGACAGACTCTCTCTCTCTCTCAGACAGACTCTCTCTCTCTCTCAGACAGACTCTCTCTCTCTCTCAGACAGACTCTCTCTCTCTCTCAGACAGACTCTCTCTCTCTCTCTGACAGACTCTCTCTCTCTCTGACAGACTCTCTCTCTCTCTCAGACAGACTCTCTCTCTCTCTCAGACAGACTCTCTCTCTCTCTCAGACAGACTCTCTCTCTCTCTGACAGACTCTCTCTCTCTCTGACAGACTCTCTCTCTCTCTGACAGACTCTCTCTCTCTCTGACAGACTCTCTCTCTCTCAGACAGACTCTCTCTCTCTCAGACAGACTCTCTCTCTCTCAGACAGACTCTCTCTCTCTCTCTCAGACAGACTCTCTCTCTCTCTCTCAGACAGACTCTCTCTCTCTCTCTCAGACAGACTCTCTCTCTCTCTCTCAGACAGACTCTCTCTCTCTCTCTGACAGACTCTCTCTCTCAGACAGACTCTCTCTCTCTCTCAGACAGACTCTCTCTCTCTCTCAGACAGACTCTCTCTCTCTCTCTCTCAGACAGACTCTCTCTCTCTCAGACAGACTCTCTCTCTCTCTCTCAGACAGACTCTCTCTCTCTCTCTCAGACAGACTCTCTCTCTCTCTCTCAGACAGACTCTCTCTCTCTCTCTCAGACAGACTCTCTCTCTCTCTCTGACAGACTCTCTCTCTCAGACAGACTCTCTCTCTCTCTCAGACAGACTCTCTCTCTCTCTCAGACAGACTCTCTCTCTCTCTCTCTCAGACAGACTCTCTCTCTCTCAGACAGACTCTCTCTCTCTCTCTCAGACAGACTCTCTCTCTCTCTCTCAGACAGACTCTCTCTCTCTCTCTCAGACAGACTCTCTCTCTCTCTCTCAGACAGACTCTCTCTCTCTCTCTCAGACAGACTCTCTCTCTCTCTCTCAGACAGACTCTCTCTCTCTCTCTCAGACAGACTCTCTCTCTCTCTCTCTCTCTCTCTCTCTCAGACAGACTCTCTCTCTCTCTCTCTCAGACAGACTCTCTCTCTCTCTCTCTGACAGACTCTCTCTCTCTCTCTCAGACAGACTCTCTCTCTCTCTCTCTCTCTCTCTCAGACAGACTCTCTCTCTCTCTCTCTGACAGACTCTCTCTCTCTCTGACAGACTCTCTCTCTCTCTCTCTCTCTCTCTCTCAGACAGACTCTCTCTCTCTCTCTCTCTCTCTGACAGACTCTCTCTCGCTCTCTCAGACAGACTCTCTCTCTCTCAGACAGACTCTCTCTCTCTCAGACAGACTCTCTCTCTCTCAGACAGACTCTCTCTCTCTCTCTCTCAGACAGACTCTCTCTCTCTCTCTCTCAGACAGACTCTCTCTCTCTCTCTCTCTCTCTCTCAGACAGACTCTCTCTCTCTCTCTCTCAGACAGACTCTCTCTCTCTCTCTCTCTCTCTCTCTCTCTCAGACAGACTCTCTCTCTCTCTCTCTCAGACACTCTCTCTCTCTCTCAGACAGACTCTCTCTCTCTCAGACAGACTCTCTCTCTCTCTCAGACAGACTCTCTCTCTCTCTGACAGACTCTCTCTCTCTCTGACAGACTCTCTCTCTCTCTGACAGACTCTCTCTCTCTCTCTCTCTCTCTCTCTCAGACAGACTCTCTCTCTCTCTCTCTCTCTCTGACAGACTCTCTCTCGCTCTCTCAGACAGACTCTCTCTCTCTCAGACAGACTCTCTCTCTCTCAGACAGACTCTCTCTCTCTCAGACAGACTCTCTCTCTCTCAGACAGACTCTCTCTCTCTCTCAGACAGACTCTCTCTCTCTCTCTCTCAGACAGACTCTCTCTCTCTCTCTCTCAGACAGACTCTCTCTCTCTCTCTCTGACAGACTCTCTCTCTCTCTCTCTCTCTCTCTCTCTCTCAGACAGACTCTCTCTCTCTCTCTCAGACAGACTCTCTCTCTCTCTCTCAGACAGACTCTCTCTCTCTCAGACAGACTCTCTCTCTCAGACAGACTCTCTCTCTCAGACAGACTCTCTCTCTCTCTCAGACAGACTCTCTCTCTCTCTCAGACAGACTCTCTCTCTCTCAGACAGACTCTCTCTCTCTCTCTCTCTCTCAGACAGACTCTCTCTCTCTCTCTCTCTCTCAGACAGACTCTCTCTCTCTCTCTGACAGACTCTCTCAGACAGACTCTCTCTCTCTCTCAGACAGACTCTCTCAGACAGACTCTCTCTCTCTCAGACAGACTCTCTCTCTCTCAGACAGACTCTCTCTCTCTCTCTCTCTCTCTCTCTCAGACAGACTCTCTCTCTCTCTCTCTCAGACAGACTCTCTCTCTCTCTCTCTCTCTCAGACAGACTCTCTCTCTCTCTCTGACAGACTCTCTCAGACAGACTCTCTCTCTCTCTCAGACAGACTCTCTCAGACAGACTCTCTCTCTCTCAGACAGACTCTCTCTCTCTCAGACAGACTCTCTCTCTCTCAGACAGACTCTCTCTGTCTCAGACAGACTCTCTCTGTCTCAGACAGACACTCTCTGTCTCAGACAGACACTCTCTCTCTCAGACAGACACTCTCTCTCTCAGACAGACACTCTCTCTCTCAGACAGACACTCTCTCTCTCAGACAGACACTCTCTCTCTCAGACAGACACTCTCTCTCTCAGACAGACACTCTCTCTCTCAGACAGACACTCTCTCTCTCAGACAGACACTCTCTCTCTCAGACAGACACTCTCTCTCTCAGACAGACACTCTCTCTCTCAGACAGACACTCTCTCTCTCAGACAGACACTCTCTCTCTCAGACAGACACTCTCTCTCTCAGACAGACACTCTCTCTCTCAGACAGACACTCTCTCTCTCAGACAGACACTCTCTCTCTCAGACAGACACTCTCTCTCTCAGACAGACACTCTCTCTCTCAGACAGACACTCTCTCTCTCAGACAGACACTCTCTCTCTCAGACAGACACTCTCTCTCTCAGACAGACTCTCTCTCTCTCAGACAGACTCTCTCTCTCTCAGACAGACTCTCTCTCTCTCAGACAGACTCTCTCTCTCAGACAGACTCTCTCAGACAGACTCTCTGTCTCAGACAGACTCTCTGTCTCAGACAGACTCTCTGTCTCAGACAGACTCTCTGTCTCAGACAGACTCTCTGTCTCAGACAGACTCTCTGTCTCAGACAGACTCTCTGTCTCAGACAGACTCTCTGTCTCAGACAGACTCTCTGTCTCAGACAGACTCTCTGTCTCAGACAGACAGACTCTCTCAGACAGACTCTCTCTCTCTCTCAGACAGACTCTCTCAGACAGACTCTCTCTCTCTCAGACAGACTCTCTCTCTCTCAGACAGACTCTCTCTCTCTCAGACAGACTCTCTCTGTCTCAGACAGACACTCTCTGTCTCAGACAGACACTCTCTGTCTCAGACAGACACTCTCTGTCTCAGACAGACACTCTCTCTCTCAGACAGACACTCTCTCTCTCAGACAGACACTCTCTCTCTCAGACAGACACTCTCTCTCTCAGACAGACACTCTCTCTCTCAGACAGACACTCTCTCTCTCAGACAGACACTCTCTCTCTCAGACAGACACTCTCTCTCTCAGACAGACACTCTCTCTCTCAGACAGACACTCTCTCTCTCAGACAGACACTCTCTCTCTCAGACAGACACTCTCTCTCTCAGACAGACACTCTCTCTCTCAGACAGACACTCTCTCTCTCAGACAGACACTCTCTCTCTCAGACAGACACTCTCTCTCTCAGACAGACACTCTCTCTCTCAGACAGACACTCTCTCTCTCAGACAGACACTCTCTCTCTCAGACAGACACTCTCTCTCTCAGACAGACACTCTCTCTCTCAGACAGACACTCTCTCTCTCAGACAGACACTCTCTCTCTCAGACAGACACTCTCTCTCTCAGACAGACTCTCTCTCTCTCAGACAGACTCTCTCTCTCTCAGACAGACTCTCTCTCTCTCAGACAGACTCTCTCAGACAGACTCTCTGTCTCAGACAGACTCTCTGTCTCAGACAGACTCTCTGTCTCAGACAGACTCTCTGTCTCAGACAGACTCTCTGTCTCAGACAGACTCTCTGTCTCAGACAGACTCTCTGTCTCAGACAGACTCTCTGTCTCAGACAGACTCTCTGTCTCAGACAGACTGTCTCAGACAGACTCTCTCTCTCTCAGACAGACTCTCTCTCTCTCTCAGACAGACTCTCTCTCTCTCTCAGACAGACTCTCTCTCTCTCTCAGACAGACTCTCTCTCTCTCTCAGACAGACTCTCTCTCTCTCTCTCTCTCAGACAGACTCTCTCTCTCTCTCTCTCAGACAGACTCTCTCTCTCTCTCTCTCAGACAGACTCTCTCTCTCTCTCTGACAGACTCTCTCTCTCTCTCTCTCTCTCTGACAGACTCTCTCTCTCTCTCAGACAGACTCTCTCTCTCTCTCAGACAGACTCTCTCTCTCTCAGACAGACTCTCTCTCTCTGACAGACTCTCTCTCTCTGACAGACTCTCTCTCTCTGACAGACTCTCTCTCTCTCTCTCTCTCTCAGACAGACTCTCTCTCTCTCAGACAGACTCTCTCTCTCTGACAGACTCTCTCTCTCTCAGACAGACTCTCTCTCTCTCAGACAGACTCTCTCTCTCTCAGACAGACTCTCTCTCTCTCAGACAGACTCTCTCTCTCTCAGACAGACTCTCTCTCTCTCAGACAGACTCTCTCTCTCTCAGACAGACTCTCTCTCTCTCAGACAGACTCTCTCTCTCAGACAGACTCTCTCTCTCTCAGACAGACTCTCTCTCTCTCAGACAGACTCTCTCTCTCTCAGACAGACTCTCTCTCTCTCAGACAGACTCTCTCTCTCTCAGACAGACTCTCTCTCTCAGACAGACTCTCTCTCTCTCAGACAGACTCTCTCTCTCTCAGACAGACTCTCTCTCTCTCAGACAGACTCTCTCTCTCTCAGACAGACTCTCTCTCTCTCAGACAGACTCTCTCTCTCTCAGACAGACTCTCTCTCTCTCAGACAGACTCTCTCTCTCTCAGACAGACTCTCTCTCTCTCAGACAGACTCTCTCTCTCTCAGACAGACACCCTCTCTCTCAGACAGACACCCTCTCTCTCAGACAGACGGGAGTGGAGGAGGGGGGAGGAAAGGCAGGAAATCCGTGCAGGTAGCTCCCTACACACACACACACAAATAAATACACACACAAATAAATACATACACACACAAATAAATACACACACAAATAAATACACACACAAATAAATACACACACAAATAAATACACACACAAATAAATACACACACAAATAAATACACACACACACACACACAAAATAAATAAATACACACAAATAAACACACACACACAAATAAACACACACAAATAAATACACACAAATACACACACAAATACACACACAAATAAATACACACACACACACAAATACACACACACACACACACACACATAAATACACACACACACAAATACACACACACACAAATACACACACACACACACACACACACAAATAAATATACACACATTGAAGAGCAGTGGAGAGCAGAGGCAGCGACGGATGTGAGAGGGGGGAGGGGAGGAGATCCGTGCAGGCAGCTCCCTGCACACAGTCGCTGGGCAGGCAAATGTACAACTCTCCCCTCCCTCTCCCTTCTCCTATCACCCCCCTACCTTCTCCTATCACCCGGGGCAGAAGGGGACGGGACACCGTGCAGACAGAGGAGCAGGAGCAAGAAGGCAGACATACACACTCACCGTGTGCTCTGCACAAAGCCCCGCCCCCGGCTTCCTCTCTGCCTGCAGCCAATCCCCTGCGGCCCGGCCAGCATGAAGGAGTGATGGTGGGGAGTGATGGTGGGGAGTGATGATGGGGAGTGATGATGGCAGGGATGGTGGGGTGGGATGGTGGGGAGAATAATTGCGGCGCCCATCTAGGCAAGCCGCGGCGAACCAGGGCGCACAGATTGGAAACCACTGGCCTGGAGCATAACCACTGAGCTATAAGACTTTCTGATGCTTTTGTAGTGAATAAAGGCATAGAAGCCTATTGACATTACAGTGTTCATAGCCGCACGGCTATTCGCACTCAGTAGGAAATAAAATGGAAAAAAAAGACAGAACACTCTCCTATTGACATTCTATACCCCCTGCATCTGTAATCAGCGCGGCTTTAGGCTGAGTCCCCAGTCAGCACTGCGGCACGCGCCCGGCGGGGGGGCGGCGCATGCACATCGCTAGACCGTGATCTGCGGTCTGAGGGGAGAGAGAACGTTTGCGACGGGAGGGGGCGTGGTGGTAGGTTTGTGGGGGCGTGGCCATGACGTCCCGCGCCTGGTTCGCCCTCACTGGCTGAACCGCCGGCGGGGGCGTGGCCACGCCTCCGTCGCAAATGCCAATCTCAAATTCCCCTGCCTGCCTAAAAAGCTGTTGCGCACCGCTGGGGAAAGGTGCGCGACAAGGCAGGGACTGGGACCGGAGGAACTGGGTGGGCGGGGCTTGATCGCACAGACGTGCGCTGTAGTAGTTAGTGGGACCGCAGCCTTAGGAGCCGCTTCCGCATGCATGCGGAGGCGTGTGGAAATGCAGGCGACAGGCAAGTTTAAATATACGCGCTGAGGGGAGCGGAGGAGCGGTCACGTGACAGCAAACATCCAATGGCGATAAGGGACTAGCCCCGCCTCCCGCCCCACCCCGCCCCCAAGCGCGCTCACAAAAAAGCACCAGCTTCTGCAGGCGAGGCAGAGCAGGAGCGCGGCCCGAGGCACCATGCCTGAGTCCTTAGGCCTCGGGCATGGTCATCGCTTAGGCGCTGACCCGTGCTGAGGCGCGCTGCTGCTCGGCACTGAGCCCCTGCAGCCGCAATGAGAGCGGCTTTAGCAGGGGCTCCCGCACGCTTCCGCACGCCTGCAGAAGAGTATCTTAAGAAATCTTTAGTTTCTTAGCTTGGCCGGGCCGGGCGAACCAGCTCAGTGACGTCACTGGCCCGCCCCCAGACACGCCCACGGACGGCGCGCGCTCTAAGGCCAGGGAAAGCACCGCTTTCCCTCAGCCTCAGCGCGCCTCCGCACGGCTTCAGTCTCTATGGACTAAGCCTTAGGCTACAGTCCGAGAGGGAGCGTGGCGTGCTGGCACACGAGCTCGGCCGTGCAATTTGTGGCTAGGTGCACGCTCATCTGGGGGCGCGGCCACAACGGCACTGAGCTGGTTCGCCCTCATTAGGTGAACCTTGGAGGAGGCGGCAAATTAAATTTTGCTTGCTCTGCAAGCGTCTCAAGCCCCGATGCTCACCCTGGCCAGACACATATGGCCTCGGCCAGGGTTCCTGCTGGCGTGCGGTGGCGCACTGAGGCTCAGGGAAAGCGGGGTGCTTTCCCTGGCCTTAGACAGCGTGCCGTCCCGGAGGGTGCGTCAGCGGGCGGGCCAGTGACGACACGGAGCTGGTTCGCCCTCTCATTCGGCGAAACGCTCACGTGACCGGCCCTGCGCGCCGGCAAGCGGGGAAATGTAAAATTTCCCTAAGGACCTACGCTTCCGCAAGCGCGCGAAAGCGTAGGCGAGCCCCTACTAAAACCGCACTCATTGCGGCTGTAGGGGCTCAAGTGCCGAGCGGAAGCGCGCCTCCGCCCGCAAGCACTAAACATGGACGCGGCCTTATGCATAATGAGTATACCAATTATAAAACTGGGTTACGATATATGTGCTGTACACCATTGATTTTAATCAGGGCGCCAACAGCGGGGTAGAAAGGGTACTGGCGTCCCTGGCCCCCGTGGGTCAGGGGACCCGGCTGCCCGGGCCCCCCACGCCTGTTAATTTAAAAAAATAAGAAATCGCTGCAAAAAAAATCGCGGTGTCTCCCTGTGGTAGCACCGTAGTCTGGGTTAAGCTTTCCGGCATGCCCGGCGTCAGAGGGAGCCCCCGTTTCGCGTGGAGCTGCATCGCTTGACAGGTGCTTCATGGCCGGTGTCTACTGCTGCGGATTTTACTGCCCGATATGGCAGGACAGCAATAGGCCAAATGTGGAAAATCGCTCTAATAGAAGATGAATTTAAAGTGGAAGCACATCTTCTCCAAATTTTACACACCCAAAAAAAATTTTTTTGCAAACTCTTTAGCACAGGAACAGCTTTAATGTCTCTACAAAAAGTATCCCAGGCATCTCCAGATAATTCAAACAGCAATCCCACCTGCATTAGATTTTTTTTCTTTTACATTATTAGAACCTGGAGTCTGCTGCCTGGAGCATTCTATGATTAGCTCTGGAGATCCCCTTATACAACAGTCAGATTCCATCTGTCTATTGGTTTCCAGATTGTCCAAAACTTGGCAACTGGAAAAAGCTTGAGTATTTGCAGATGTTTGTACAATACGAGAACCACACGTATAAATTAGAATGGAGCAGAAACATTTGCAGTACATAAACGACATACCTTTGTAGTACAAAAATAAGAATGAACAAGGACTTCCGAATGCAACCTTGAAATGTATCGGACTTGATTTTCAGCTTATTATTACTTAAATCAACGGCTATGTATAGTTTGTCTGGTAGTCAGAAATTTTATTTTGCCTCGAGGTTTACACCAAGAAGATGTGTGTGCATTGTTCTCCATTTATAGCCTCCTTATATTTAGCCTGAAGTATATGAAGCTTATTTTGCCTCTTTGATACAAAGATTAGGAACTGCTAATAAACTTGTCTCCAGGATAAAACTTAATTTGAACACAAAAAGGAAATACATTTTTCCTGCATATCTTCAACCCTAGTTCCAGAAATACTAACCCAATGAACATACCAGGTTTCATGGAGCAGCCCGCAGAAATTTTTTCAGGTGGGGCATAATTTATAACCGCAGCGCAACGGCGGTCCCGGCTGCGGCACAGATTGGTCCCGACTTGGAGTGAGACGGCTTTCATTGGTAGGTAGTGTTACCAATGAGAGCGCATCACTCCCGGAGTGCTACCAATGACAGTGCGCTGCGCTTCCTCCTGCGTAGCAGCATAGGCTTAGCCTACCACTAGCTGCCTGCCGCGGCGCCAGGGGCACCCACCCACCTCCGTCCCGGTCCACCCACCTCCGTCCCGGTCCACCCAGAGTCTGTTTTTGGTGTTTATAGCGCCGTTAACGTACTGTACGGCTCCATAAATGCCAAAAACAGCCCAGGACTGCGAGTGATCCAGGCAGAGCCGCCAACAGAAATCATGGGGCCCAGGACAAATGAAAGGAGCAGGCCCCCCCCGAACCCATAGCCCCCCCTTGAACCCATAGCGCACCTACCACGAAAAAATATCTTTTAGAGCGCAACTTTTTACTTAACTGTTTTCTTATTGTGATACAGAATAAAACATTACAATGCAACCTGTTTATTTTTTTATATTTTCAACAAAAGACATGTGTCTGTCTGCCTGGGTGAGTGAGTGGGTGAATGACAGTAGAATGACAGTGCGTGAATGACAGTGGGTGAGTGGGTGAATGACAGTGGGTGGGTGAATGACAGTTTGAATGACAGTGGGTGGGTGGGTGAATGACAGTGGGTGGGTGGGTGAATGACAGTGGGTGGGTGGGTGAATGACGGTGGGTGGGTGAATGACGGTTGAATGACGGTGGGTGGGTGGGATAATGACGGTAGGTGGGTGGATGAATGATGGTGGGTGGGTGGATGAATGATGGTGGGTGGGTGAATGACAGTGAGTGAGTGGGTGGATGGGTGAATGACAGTGGATGAATGACAGTGGGTGGGTCGGTGAATGTTGAATGTGGGTGAATGACGGTGGGAGAGTGACTGGGTGGGTGGGAGACAGTGACTGGGTGGGAGACAGTGACTGGGTGGGACAGTGACTTGGTGAGTGACAGTCAGTGACTGGGTGGGTGACAGTGACAGTGGGTGACGTTGACAGTGGGTGACGGTGACTGGGTGGGGTGACTTACCTTGACCGGTTGGGTGCAGCTTGTCGCCAGACGCTTCCCCCTTCTGCCCCCGATATCCCCGCGGCAGCTGCCAGGGACGGGAGGTGGGCTTGGGGAGGGGGCGCGGGAGGAGGGCTGGGGGGGGGGGCACGGGAGGTGGGCTCGGGAGGGGGGGCAAGGCCACGGGAGGTGGGCCGGGGGGCACGTGGGAGGTGGGTGCGCGGGAAGCTGGCCAAGGGGGGGAAGCGGGCCGCAGGAGGAGCTGGTACTTCCCCCTCCGTCCCACGTTGGGAGCAGGCCGCAGGAGGAGCTGGTACTTCCCCCTCCATCCCACGTTGGGAGCAGGAGGCAGAGCGGGCCGCAGAGGAGCTGGTACTTCCCCCTCCATCCCACGTTGGGAGCGGGAGGGGGAGCGGGCCGCAGAGGAACTGGTACTTCCCCCTCCATCCCACGTTGGGAGCGGGAGGGGGAGCGGGCCGCAGAGGAGCTTGGCTTGTACTTCCCCCTCCGTCCCACTTTGGGAGCGGGGGGAAGCGGGCCCTGCGCATGCGCGCCGGGACTGCGGGGAATCGGCGCCATTTTTTTTAAACCTTTTTTTTAAATTTATTTAATTAACTGGTGCCCGGCCTGACCCACGGGGCCCGGGAAGCAGTACCCTTTGTCTCCCCTGTGCCCCCCCTGTTTGCGGCCCTGGATCCAGGGGGGGGCAAGCGCCCCCCCTTGCGGACGCCCATGCCAGGTTTCAAGTTTAAACAATATGAGCACCAAATCTCACAGGATCCGCTGCCCCATAGGCAGCTGCAACATCATTGGTTGTGGCTTCCTATCGGACAATAACAGCAGCCACACTGTTTCCAGCACCTCCACTGGCAATTCTTTTATCTGAGACTCTTGCCTGTAAAGATCCCTTTACATGGAACGGCATATGTTGCAATGCCATTGAAAGATCAATATTCAAACCCCAGCCTCAATCTATAAAAGATACATTTCATTTGCCTTGTGTACAATTTATAAATGTTTGTTATTTGAAAAGCTGTTAAAAACAATAAAACCAATTCAAACTGCCAATTAAAAGACCACAATTAAAGTAATAAAACATACAGGGATTCAACATTTCCAGTAACCTGGCTTTGTTTTAAGCCATTTCTTAAACATTTTACCATTGTGCATTTTAGAAGAGATCTTACAACTATTCTAAAATCAGCATCTCTAAAACCGACAATTACTAGAGGATCTAAAAGCAAGTATCCGATTAAACTGAATAGTGTTTACGGCCATTTTTTGAAAAATGTAAATACATTTATAAATGAATATGTCTATATATTCATGAGCCATTTTACTGGGAAACTTTTTTTAAACTCTCAGAAAATCACAAAAACAGGTTCTGTCAAATAACCATTTGCAAAATATGATGGCTCTACAATTCATGGACCATCAAAAATAATCTCAGGGAGCTCCAACAGCCAGGATGTCCAGGATTATAACCAAGGGACCAGACTGCCATTTTACACCTGAAGAATTTCCCACGCAGTGCATTATATAGACTGCTCAATAAAAACCTTCAAAAGCCAATTTTAGTGAAAATCTTAATTTGTGTGTCATGTACAGCATGTTTTATTCATACAAATGATCAATTTGACAAATTAGGATTTTAGCCTGATGGGCAACAATTGGGGCTTTATCTTGCCAGTCAACCTAGAAAACTTGCTATATATACACACAGACATAACAAACATAATACAATGAGTGATTCACCAAACCTGAGGAAAAGATCCACAGGGGCGGGCTGACAATAGTATTTGCTTCCAAGGTACAACAACTGTTTGCCGTTTTATTAGTTGTATTTATTCTTGGAACTCGGAATCACCTTCATTATTACATGTTACATTTTGTTATACATGTTAACAAAATAATGAAAAAACTCAGAAGACATTTGTACCATTCAAGTATCTTGTTGTCCAGTAATTATGCTAGCAATAATGCAAGTACATGCCATGTGAACAATACAGGCAGTCCTCGGTTATCCGACACAATGCGTTACTCAAAATGGCGTTGGATAGCGAAACGTCTTAAAGCGAAACACGCTTTCCCATAGGAACACTGTTTAAATGAAAGGTTCCGTTCCTGAAGGCATTTTTAACACTAAAATACACCAAATATTTTATGCAGGCAATAAGATACGCAACACACACAAATTATATAGTGTATATACTGTATTGTATATATAATATAACATAAAATATAATAATATATAGTATAATATTATATAATTATATATATATATTATATACACATAAACAACTTTGCAAAGCGTTGCAAAAGCGTTGAATAAGCCGATTTGGCGTTGTAAAAATGAACATAGGTATGCATTGCATAGCGTTGGGTAAGCCATTAGTTGTAAAGCGAGGACTGCCTGTACATCGTTACATGTCCATTGAGTTCAACCTATGATTTTCTTATTAATGCCAAATCTTATATATGCATAAACTATTGTTCAGCTTTCACAACAGATCGGTTATCAGGCTGTTAGCTGGTGGTGACATTGTAATAAAAAGTGAAAAATTATTATTACAAAGTTAAACATGTATGAAAACAGGAAGTTTATGTCCTTCTTACCCTGCTCAATACCGATTTTTGTCTAAACCTCCTTTTTTTATCCTATTTAGCTCACAAAAAAGAGCAATTATAGCTTTACTGCACATTGTGGATCTGTATTGGTAGAGAAGAAAGTTCGCCTCTGTAGGCACGCACATCTTTTAAAAGTCCAACATGAGATTTCTTTCTATTTGTAGTGTGTGTCTGATCTTGGACTTGCGTGGTCTCAAAAGCTCATGTTCAAACCTGTACCAATGAAGACGTGCTAATCCATTGAAAGGTATCACCAGAGGTGTAATAAATAATATAACATGCTTCGTATTAATACAATGCAGTCTTTGTGTGTTAAACGGTATAGAGCAAGTCTCTTACCTCATCCAAGCAGTTGACTCGAACATCCTTCCTGCCTAAAAACTCTGCTGCTTCATGAACATTCCCTATGGGAAAAGAGAAATAAAAGCACTTTTGGACAATCTTGTTTTATTGGGTACCACAAATATTCCATACATTAAAATACATTTATCGCAACCAAAATGTGAGGGAAATGTCTGGTCTAGACGTTAAATATTTTGCCATGTTTTTAATTCCATCAATTAAACCTAGCCTGTTATCTTGAGTTTTTATCCAAGTGAAATCCATCAAAATTAATTGTGTTCTCTACTCCAAAGGACTTTTCTCTTCCTCCAGTTGCAAGATCTAATTACCCCAGCACACTGCATACATGAGCTCTCACGTTTTTTTTGTAACTCAGCACGAACATTACTGTAACAACAATGATTTGAAGTCATATTGGATTTTTTTTAGTGGGGCAACACAAAACTTTAATATTGGTTGCAATTGTGTGTTGTGTGTGTGATAATGTTCTTGAACATGGTACTGTACATCATTTTGTTAGACCTTGTAACAGTTCCTTCAATTCATCTCTGGTAGTGTCTTTGATAATGGTCAGATCATTACCCTCTTTTTTTTCTAATCTTGGAGACATTCTACTAAAGACTTAAAAACAAACAGCTTCACTTTTTCAATTAATATTTTTTATTCAAAGAAAATTCTTCAATAAACCCCTTTATGGGAGGACAAATACAGAGAACACCTCATTTATTGTACAGAATATACAAATATACCTAATATCTTGACCTTGAATTAGTAACAAAATAGAAAAAAATTCAGGAGCGCCCGCAGATCAGTAAAAAAAAAAAAAAGATATCATAGATTTAATAAAACATATATGCACAGTTACATGTTTTAATGCATTGGTGAATGTATAAACGATCCCCCAAAATAGAATGTATGTATGGCGCTACACAGCAGTAATACACATGACATAATATAAATAACAAATAACACATATTGGGAAGAAGCGCTTCAGACATAAAAGTTACATTTAGGAAAAGTAACATTCAGAAAAAGGAGTCCCTGCCCCGATGAGCTTACAATCTAATTGTTAAGTAGGAAGAACGTACAGAGATAGTAGGAAGGTGTTCTGGTAAGTGCGTCTGCAAGGGGCCACTGTCAATGTATGAGGTGTATAGTATGAGCCACGGAGCTACTCATATGCTTCGTGGAGGTGGATAGAGAGTGCTAGTTGGAGATTGAGGGAAAGGGCATTCCAGAAGTGTGGGACAGTCAGTGAGACAGGTTTAAGGCGGGAGAGGGCTTTAGACACAAAAGGGTAGAGATAAGACTTCCTTGAGCAGAACGCAAGAGTCAGGATGGTGCATAGCGAGAAATTAGGGCTGAGATGTAAGATGGGGCATGTTGCAGGGACAACGCAACGACACGTGGGTGTTCTGAGTTGGCCAATTTAGCCTCAAAAATGGCACACAAAATAAAGCAGCTTTTCTTCAGCAGATATTAACAAACAGAAAGATAAGTCCTGAGCAGGGCTTTTCCCTTTTTCCAGAAAGGGCGATTCAAGTCCAGAATATAAATCCAAAGCAAGGATAAAATGTCCCAAAGAAACAGACCTTGAGCCAAGATGCTTTTCCTTCCAGTGTTCCAGCGTGTGCCGTCCTGGTTTGACAGAACCAGACACAATGGAAGAGTCTGGGCTTTTAACGACCATAACGAGGCAGCTGGGACCTGGTTAGTTAACCTAGCCTTTCCCAAGCTGGGATTTAACAATTTCACTGCTGGAAAAAAAGAGAATAAAGTCCTGGCGCAAATATCATAAAGAATACCAGTCCTGTCAAAGAAGTGAGGAGAGTTGAAGAATGGAGTGTAGGACAGTCCTGTTTTCAACCGTTCTCTTTATATGGAGTATTCTTATGTTTCTATCCTTTTGTCAGAATATTCTGCAAGGAAAAAACACAAAAATAAAAGACCATTGTGCAGTATCTTCAGGGCAACGAATACACCGTTCCCCTGCCACTAGCTACTTACAGCAAGGCTGTAGGACATAGACCTTGATTGGTATCTTTGGTGTTGATTCCAGGCACAGCATACACTGGATCACTTCGCTCACCGTTTTGTCTTCAAAATATCTAGTTGACACTCAATTGTGCAAAGCGGATATAGAAGACAAGAGAAGTAGAAAAGAAGAGGAGCACAGATCACAGCGACCACGAACGCAGAAAAATAAGGGCAACTCCAGACATGGAAAAAATATATTAGCCTTTAATGATCAGCTTGGCCACAGTACAGGACCACGCACCAACGCGTTTCATCCCTCAGGACTTTCTCAAGGTGTCATTCATGTGAATTCATGCATATTGGAGACCAAGTTTTGGGGTAGCTGTGTGGGCACCACCAGGTCCCTCTTTTTCACCCTGGGATGTTTATTCTTGTCAATATATCACTGTTCCTGGATTCATCTAATGGAATTTATTTTATCTGAGCTTACTGTGGTGATGCACCAATATACCACACAACCGATATAGAAGACAAATATGGTGCAAGTACCGCTACAAAAATGTATTATTAAAAACATATAACACGAGACACCACAAGGTATCACACTCACATTTAAAATGTCATTGTAGGACCATCTACAACGTGCCTCCAGGATAGAAACATAAGAATACTCAATGAAAGAAGAGAACGGTGGAAAACAGGACTGTCCTACACTCCATTCTTCAACTCTCCTCACTTCTTTGATAGGACTGGTATTCTTTATGATATTTGCGTTAGGACTTTATTCTCTTTTTTTCCAATTGTTGTCACAAGTCACAGGATAGACTTGTCATTCTGTCCTAAGGCTGCCATCCCACAATTTTCATATTCCAGTTATTGGGATTATATCACTTATGATTAGGTTGTTTTGTAACTATTTTTATCACATTATAGTTTAGGTTGAGCGCACGGTGTAATATTTTCTATAGTCATTTCACTGCTGGACTGCGTTACTGAATTCACCCTGTCACAGAAGAGAAGAAAGCCTTAAAAGTGAGGAGGAGATTTACATTCTAAATTGTAAGTGTGCATATACTTTCTATTTAATCTACAATATACTTTTTTTTTTTACTGATCTCCAGTGTGCTCAGTGTATTTCTTTCTTCTGCATTTGGAGATCTCCGGTGTGTGGAGCATTGGAGTGCTCCCACACTGTAGCTGCCAGGAAAACAAGCCGGCATCAAATACTCGGGAAACACGAGCGCATCTTCTTCCGCATCGTTAGTAACAATGTAGCCGTAATTTGCCATCCTCCCAATTACAGCAGAAGAGCTTACAGTAGCTGCCTTCTGCTGAACCTGGTTACAATCACCATGGATTATCTCTTTAATTATGTCTAGTGCAGTTTAGAGTGGAGTACAGATCTCATAGTCATTGCGTAATGTTTTACAGACACCTTGTCCGAAACACCGCAGATTTTAAAAGGCAAACATAGATTTGCACCTTAATAGTAATTTAATATTAACTGTAATAAAAAGATACTGGGGTATTTCCACACCCACTAAGGAAAATATACATACATTTGGATCGCAGGACCTTTAAAGGATGATGTACAAACAAGTTTCTAAATATTTTGCAGCATTAAATGGCGTGAAAATTATTCTACAATGTATACGCAAAGGGTCAAAAATAATTAACAATCCATTAAAATACAAATAAAACAATTTACTTTTTTTGGTCTAAATCAGTGAATCATTGTCTAACACCGTCTGAGGTTTTTACTAAAGGATTCTCTTCTTTGGGAGGAAAGGAAATGATATACAAGCATACTTATTAAGCAGTGGTAAGTCATAAGACACATTATGGTCTATGGTTTGTAAAAATGGCTTTACAGTGTAGCACTCTTTAGTAAATCTGGGCCATAACATAACACCCCCATATGCTCTGAATTGACATGCATGTTTTGGGTTTCCATGCTATATAGCAGGGGTGCTAAACTGCAGGCCTCAAGCCCAACATTCCTGTTGATACACTGACAGAAGTACTGCTTTGAAACGTCAGCCATTTAGTGAACCCTGGTAAACAGGATTTTGCTTTGCTGATCGATTACAGGAGAACCAAATCGATCGGCAGCTTAGGCAATTCATTTAATAAAAAAGGTAATTAAACCCTGCATATATTAAAACAAAAAAAGATTTTTTTTCTTTTTAAACTGCTTGGATTGCCATTTTAAAACCCAATATTGGGAAAATGTTAAATCACAGCATCCATCATCTGCAATCAATTGCTACTATTGTATGTTCAGAACGGAGTCATGTGCTCTCTGACACATTTTAAATATGTTACAAAACAGAAAATAAACCAAATATATTTACATTACCCAAACATTTGAACAGTTAGCAAAGCAGAAGCCGGAGCCGACTAACCACACAGATCTCAAATAACAATAAAACAAAAAACAAAGCCACCCTTAATAAAACAGTTACACTGGAGTGTGTTATCTGGCTACAGTATTGAATGTAATGTGCTGAGTATTTGGGGTCATCAGTGGGAGGTACGGATCTATTACTTCTCACACTAGTACAGTAGGTATCTTAATTCTGGCTGGGAAATCTCACCTTTCATAAACTGTCCAAGTGTTACGCTTGCCTCCTATGACATAGTGCACATTTTACAGATGAAGTGACAATTTATCCAGCAGCCGGCTCAATAACCCCTGTAACTGTTCATGCAATGTCTTTAAATATCACGTGTAACCTCTTTTCATTTAATGTAACCATGTATTGTTATAACTCTGTGCCCAGGATATACCTGGGAAAACAAGAGGTAATGTTCCACAGGGGGGGTGCGCACCTCGATTATTGCAAGCTGCCAGATGTGCCCAAATCACAGTTAACGATGCTTTCGCAAACATCGCGAGATCCAAAGTACAAAGAAGCAAGAAGAGTGGTACACTAATGGTCTCAATAAAAAAAAAGTGGGTTTATTGGCAGTGATCGACGTCCCCTTGCAAACCTTTATCAACATTCCCACGAAACGTTGATCACTGCCAAAAAACCCACTTTGTATTTTTTTTTTTTTTTAAATCGACAAAGACTATTGGATTGTTGCTCTTCTTTCGTCTGTACTTCCTGGTAAAACATTTTACAAATAAATAAAAAGACCTCTTTCTCCTTCATTTAGCTGCCAATGATGGTCTACCAGATTATTAGGATGCAGAGTGCAGTTAGGATTGCATATCAGGGTTATGGTAAGGATTAGACTGAACAAATCTGATTTGTTCTGCTGCCAATTAAAGAGCTGATCAAGTGCCTCATTTGCCTCCAACTTTTACAAATGAGATGAAGTAGCAATTCAGTCTCCGGAGCTGAACCGTGTTAAATTTCAGTTCCAGAGAATGGGATCCCCTGGTTCCCGAGATAAAGACCTATAAAAAGGTAGTGCCAGTATCGTCCCCTCCTAGGGGAGACAAGATGAGAAGGTTAATAGCCTACTAGGAGACTAACAGTATATATTTTTGTTGCACTAAATGTATGTAGTTTTCTATAGTAGTAATGCAGCAGTTTTTCAGCTGGGAAGTTGAGCATTAGTCTCCCCTCCCTTTAGTGCTGCTGGTTAATATTGCCACAAATTGCTTTGTATAGAACGCCAGGCCTGGACACAGCCAATTCTAATTAACGCGCGCACAGTCCTATATTAGGCTGCAGTCCCGCTGGCGCTGACCGCACTCATACTTGAGAGTGGTGACATCACCAGCTCTCCAAGCATGAGCGCCGGGTGTCCTGGCTATTTTGCAAGCGCGCGCGTGGGGCATGGGGTCTTGTTGAGCGCTCTTCAAACGATTTTTTTTTTGTCTCGCCAAGCTTGGGAGAGTGTACGTGCGCCGCATGAGCGGGACAATTTAAATTGCAGAAACTAAACTCGGCAAGCACAGCACGCTCAGCGAGGCTGCGTCCCCGCTGGCGCTGAGCGTGCTCATGCTTGGAGCGCTCCAAGCCTGAGCGCCGGGTGTCCTGAATGTACGCGCGCGGGTGGGGGGGCATTGCGGGTAGTTGAGTGCACTGGAAAATATAATTTTTTTGTTTACCTAATCGCCGAGCGTGTGTCCATGCACGAGCGCGCAGCGTGAGCAGGGACTTACATATATACATGTATGTAACAGCCGTAAGCACCACCAGCTCAGTGCTAGCAGGAACGCAGCCTTACACGCCAAAAGGTGCTGATCATCAAGTACCAGAAAGCTATATTTGTTTTATTGATCAGCATGAAACTCTAAAGTGTGATTCAGGTGCTGGGATCATGCCTGTCCCTGCATATTTCCTGGCTGGCAACTGAATCGTTTACTAAAGAAATTAAACTTCCCTACAAACAAACCCCACCACTGCCTACATACCAAGTGGGAATAACGGGTCCAGTCTGTTTAGTTATTCATTTATCAACAACAAAAAGGCCTACAAACCCCACGCGGCTCTGAGAGTAAACACAACGCCGTGCAGGGTCACAGGTGTCATGTGGACCTGGATTACGGTGGAAACCGAGTTCATCTTCACGTTTCTATGTGTCCTGACACACCCACCTTTAGAAATGGCAGTGATCAGCTCCTTCTCCCCCTCTGTCAGGTGCCTGTCCTTGGGGGCCATGCTGACAGCTCCGGTGTCCAAGGGATCGAGCAAAAACCCCAGGCCCGGTGTGGCGCTGCCCGCTATATATAATGAGCACGGGGACAGCAGGCGGCGGGACAGACTGTGGGATGGACTCACAGACCTCTCACTGCTGGGACCAGTGACACTCCTGGCAGCAGCTGCTGCTGCATACTGCGCCTGCGCATCGCGCGAACCACTTATCCCACCCGGAGGGGGTCAACATTTACACTTTACACAGCACAGTATTAGCCATGCATTCAAACGATCAATGCCTTGTGTTAACAAGTAAATGAATAATCAAAAGTATAAAGTGGAGCAATTTTCCGAGTGCGTGGTGCTATTAAAAGAGGTTTAGTATTATAAAATGCTCCACCCCTCCCAGAGTTTAGTTGGTTGCGTCTGCCGGGCTGTGCGCACTGTGTGTGTCATTCAGAGAGACTGCTCTCCCTACCCTATAATAATAATAATGTGTGAGACAGCGGAGGCAGGAGCCATCCTGAGAAGCACACAAGTATTAAATACAGGAGCCAGCCACACAGGCACTAACTACAGGAGCAAGCCACACAGGCACTAACTACAGGAGCCAGCCACACAATGGCACTAACTACAGGAGCCAGCCACACAGGTACTAACTGCAGGAGCCAGCCACACAGGTACTAACTGCAGGAGCCAGCCACACAGGCACTAAATACAGGAGCCAGCCACACAGGCACTAACTACAGGAGCCAGGCACACAGGCACTAACTGCAGCAGCCAGCCACACAGGCACTAAATACAGGAGCCAGCCACACAGGCACTAACTACAGGAGCCAGCCACAAAGGCACTAACTACAGGAGCCAGGCACACAGGCACTAACTGCAGCAGCCCGCCACACAGGCACTAAATACAGGAGCCAGCCACACAGGCACTAACTACAGGAGCCAGCCACACAGGCACTAACTACAGGAGCCAGCCACACAGGCACTAACTACAGGAGCAAGCCTCACAGGCACTAACTACAGGAGCCAGCCACACAGGTACTAACTGCAGGAGCCAGCCACACAGGTACTAACTGCAGGAGCCAGCCACACAGGCACTAACTACAGGAGCCATGAGAAGCACATAGGTACTAACTACAGGAGCCAGCCACACAGGCACTAACTACAGCAGCCAGCCACACAGGCACTAACTACAGGAGCCAGCCACACAGGCACTAACTACAGGAGCCAGCCACACAGGCACTAACTGCAGGAGCCAGCCACACAGGCACTAACTACAGGAGCCAGCCACACAGGCACTAACTGCAGGAGCCAGCCACACAGGCACTAACTACAGGAGCCAGCCACACAGGCACTAACTACAGGAGCCAGCCACACAGGCACTAACTGCAGGAGCCAGCCACACAGGCACTAAGTACAGGAGCCAGCCACACAGGCACTAACTGCAGGAGCAAGCCACACAGGCACTAACTACAGGAGCCAGCCACACAGGCACTAACTAGAGCAGCCAGCCATACAGGCACTAACTACAGGAGCCAGCCACACAGGCACTAACTACATGAGCCATGAGAAGCACATAGGTACTAACTGCAGGAGCCAGCACACAGGTACTAACTACAGGAGCCAGCCACACAGGCACTAACTACAGGAGCCAGCCACACAGGCACTAACTACAGGAGCCAGACACAGAGGCACTAACTACAGGAGCCAGCCACACAGGCACTAACTACAGGAGCCAGCCACACAGGCACTAACTGCAGGAGCCAGCCACACAGGCACTAACTACAGGAGCCAGCCACACAGGCACTAACTACAGGAGCCAGCCACACAGGCACTAAGTACAGGAGCCAGCCACACAGGCACTAACTGCAGGAGCAAGCCACACAGGCACTAACTACAGGAGCCAGCCACACAGGCACTAACTACAGCAGCCAGCCACACAGGCACTAACTACAGGAGCCAGCCACACAGGCACTAACTACATGAGCCATGAGAAGCACATAGGTACTAACTGCAGGAGCCAGCACACAGGTACTAACTACAGGAGCCAGCCACACAGGCACTAACTACAGGAGCCAGCCACACAGGCACTAACTACAGGAGCCAGCCACACAGGCACTAACTACAGGAGCCAGCCACACAGGCACTAACTACAGGAGCCAGCCACACAGGCACTAACTACAGGAGCCAGCCACACAGGCACTAACTACATGAGCCATGAGAAGCACATAGGTACTAACTGCAGGAGACATGAGAAGCACTCGGATACTAACTACAGGAGACATGAGAAGCACTCGGATACTAACTACAGGAGACATGAGAAGCACACAGGCACTAACTGCAGGAGCCAGCCACACAGGTATTAACTGCAGGAGCCAGCCACACAGGCACTAACTACAGGAGCCAGCCACACAGGCACTAACTGCAGGAGCCAGCCACACAGGTACTAACTGCAGGAGCCAGCCACACAGGCACTAACTACAGGAGCCAGCCACACGGGTACTAACTACAGGAGCCAGCCACACAGGCACTGATGAAGCTGTTGCGAAACGCGTAGAGTTAGAGTTTGGAGAGATCCTGCGCCTGGAAGGACTGGCAAACTACTGCTGAGATTGCTCCCATTCTGGCCTCCCGCCCTCACCCGTGACGCGAAACCGGAAGTGACGCGACGGCACTGACTGATACGGAACTACACTGTGAGGGGAAAGTGAAGCACCGAGCAGCAGCTTACTTTTTACCAACCTTCTATCGGCGGTTCTCTCCACCACCCATCTTAATTATGGAAAATGTGAGTTTCCTTAATATCTGTGTTTAATACATATGTATAGTTCATACAATATGCACTATTTGTGGTTTCCTTTATTTGCATATCATCCGCTTCATTGAGAGGTATACAGACTCTAGTTACACAAAGGGCTCCAGTCAGAGAGAGAAGGATCTCTGACATACAGTGATTTAACACGATTTTTGTGAGTTCATTTCTTACGTTTTTTATAATTTTTGTAGCAGTGAATTACCATCTGCAGTATATATATTTATATATTTTTTTTGCATATCACAAGCTTATCCTCCACTAACTACAGGAGCCAGCCACACGGATACTAACTACAGGAGCCAGCCACATGGGTACTAACTACAGGAGCCAGCCACATGGGTACTAACTACAGGAGCCAGCCACATGGGTACTAACTACAGGAGCCAGCCACACAGGCACTAACTACAGGAGCCAGCCACATGGGTACTAACTACAGGAGCCAGCCACACAGGCACTAACTACAGGAGCCAGCCACCCAGGCACTAACTACAGGAGCCAGCCACACAGGCACTAACTACAGGAGCCAGCCACACAGGTACTAACTACAGGAGCCAGCCACACGGGTAATAACTACAAGAGATTCAAACAGGTAATAACTACATGAGCACTGGCCTCGCTGCATGTACACAGGAGCACTGACACCTGTCACAGTGATTATAAGATGTAGGGATAAAGCACACGCTCAGATAAACATGCGCAGACACAACAAATCAGCATGTGTCATGGTAGACTAGTACTTATGAACAATTTTATATTTTTTGGATTTTCGATTGAGCATAACATGGCGGGCAAAATAAATTGTCATTTATTTCTTTTCAGACAAACACACGACAACCTCAGAATACACTTAATAATCACTTACTGGGATGGGGAAATGAAATAAATTGTCCATAGAATGAAAGATGAAGAAATAAAGTCTCTGGCTTACAATCCTTTTTTTCTAGGGCGCAACTTGCCTGGCCGATATTTCCACCAAATGCAGAGAGTTCGTTCTGGTTCAATGGGATTCGTTCTGGGATCCCCAGCGCTAACGAATTCCTAAAGTAGGGGTAAATCCTTGGTTACAATGTTTTAACCCCTTGCATTCCGGAATTGCTGCCGCTGCACTTGAACAAAATCTTGAACAACGCTTGGATAAATCATGAATCACACTGGGATTGGGGCTGTAGGCATTTTGATAGGGTTAAGGGTCCTATACTTAACATCTGCACCCAATCCCTTCCGTGGGAACTCTTTTTTCCCCCTATCCCAGACTTGCCAGTAGTTTAGAGTATGGGCAGAAGTGGCTTCCTGGTTTGCACGGAGCGTGTGCTAACCTTACACCTGAGCTTCTTAGCATATCAGGTCCACCCCCTTTACCTGGCGATAGCAAGTCTGGGATCTGGCCACAAGGTGTGAACAGCCCAAATGTTGGACCGGTCCCTGGTACTTCACAATTTCCTGGCTGTCTTAACACCTAGGGTCTCTGAGGCCTTTCAACTTCAGACTTCTCATAGACACTGAGGCATTCACTTCGGAGGGGGCCCTTTGAAGTGCGGAGATGAAAGACCCTCAGCTCATTTACTCTTAACATAGTAAGCAAACAGACATTATGTCCAATATCAGTGCAGCAAGAAATGAACAGGTATAAGATGTAATCTTTTATGGTATTTTCTTAATGTCCCTTTAAGTGTGAGCCTTTTTCAGACATTCATTAAGGTATAATAATGCGAATTTGTGCACGCTGATTGAAAGCGTTTAACACACCATACAATGACATAAGCCACTCACTCATATAATGGTAGTTGCCAAAGGTAAGGCATAAATCAATTAGTGGGATTTATGGTATACTAGGGCAAGGCAATAACCCCTTGGGGGGAGTCAAACCTCTTCACCACCACACTAAGAAACTACCTAGAGTTAAAGGCAAAAGCCAGGTGATAAGCACAGACACAATGTCCAAATAATAACTCACAATTTGTTGAAGTAGGAGCTCCACAGGCATGCATCCATCTTTAGTAGTATATATCCATGAAGAAATCCTCACAGGAGAGGTAAGTGAAGCACAGCAGTTAGAGAACTGAACAGGGAGGCGGCACGCCAAAAAATAAAACAGATCCAATTTATTCCATAATGACAGAGAGAGACATCCAAAAAGGGGCCAAAAAAAGCACTCTGACGCGTTTCGGGGCAAAGCTCTTTGACAAAGGCCTTGCCCGAAACGCGTCAGAGTGCTTTTTTTGGCCCCTGTTTGGATGTCTCTATCTGTCATTATGGAATAAATTGGATCTATTTTATTTTTTGGTGTGCCGCCTCCCAGTTCATTTTCCTAACTGCTGTGCTCCACTTACCTCTCCTGTGAGGATTTCTTCATGGATATTTACTCTTAACATATATGAATGTTAATACATTCATTGCTGGGCACAGGAAAAGCTTCCTGCCAGTACCTTTTAAAACATAGCTAAAATACAGTTTATCTATATATATATATACTTTCTGTATGTGTGGGGGACACCAAACAATATATATGGGCTTAGTACATCCTTAGCTAGCTGCACTCCAAAGATTAGAGAGCTAGCTTGCTCCTTGTTTCTGAAATACAATTGGCCCAATTCACATACATTGCTATTCCTGCAGCTATGGACTGAGCTACAGAATGGGGACAATAAAGATGGTGTAGGGGAAAACAGATCAGTGTGGTGCACATACAGTTAACCCCTTCAGTCCCAATGCGATTTAGGTTTAATTAGCCGGGTATAATGCCTTTATTAATGGCCTGATTAACCCCCTCATTGCCACAGCATGATCTACAAACAGGAAGAGGTGAACCTGCAAAAAACTACAGATTATATACACACGTACAGTTAAAACAAAGTATCCAGCTGAGATGTGAAGGTGCACATCTCAGTGGGTAGAAAGCGATGTTTCTAACTAGTTTTGCGCCAACAGGTGCTTTGACAAAGCGCCACTTGACGCGAAATGCGTTAGACTTAGCTTTTTACTGCCACACAGAACTTACATGTGCCATTAAATCTTTTTTAACCAGCATTGCTTTCTAGCCCTCGGATTTGACCCACGAAGCTGTGCACCTTCAAATCTCGGCTGTTCAGCTGGATATCTTTGTATTCATGACATCGTTGGAAGCACGCCCAAGGAGTCTTGATCGAACGGGTCTCCAGACTACTCAACATTTTCAGTTGACTATTGTGAAATCTATAAATTGAAACCATTATTCCCTCAGTACAGAGGAGTTTATACTAATGCTCCAATGCGATGATATCAGAGGCTAATAATGAAGAGATGGAGGTACACATGGGATATATAGATCTTGTCCTTTTTCCCCTACTCTCCACATTCCACTGATTATACCACGCTGAAATCGTGATTATATATTCAGTTTCGGGACATTTGCTCTTGAAATAACTTGATACTCTCATATGATATTCCCTATGGGTTCCAGCACAGCATTGATTTATGTCATGGTCTAACATAGATGTATGTCTTTATATAGTGCCATTAATGTACAAAGGGACTTACCACTGATTATACCACGCTGAAATCGTGATTATATATTCAGTTTCGGGACATTTGCTTTTGAAATAACTTGATACTCTCATATGATATTCCCTATGGGTTCCAGCATAGCATTGATTTATGCCATGGTCTAACATAGATGTATGTCTTTATATAGTGCCATTAATGTACAAAGGGATTTACCGCCGTAATACACATGACAATCATATAAATAACAAATAATACAAATAACGCATAAAGGGAAGAAATACTTCAGAAAAGTAACATTTAGAAAAAGGAGTCCCTGCTTCGAAGTGCTTCCAATCTAATTGGTTGGTAGGAAGAACGTACATACAGTAGGAGGGTGTTCTGGTAAGTGTGTCTGCAAGGGGCCAAGGTTTATGTATGAGGTAAAAAACAAAAGAACAAGTCGCACAACGCACATAGTGTAATAAAGTAAAAAATGTGACTTTATGGTTAAAAGTAAATAGTTCTGCGTACATCAAGTGAGAATAAACAAGCAGTTGGTATATTGGTTTACCACACCAGGAGATGACACTGTGCGACGCCCTCGGATGGATCTCGGCATGCAATGGGTCTGGAGTCGTCTCATCTGTCCCTTACAGCGTCCTCCGTTTAGGGGTAGTGTGGATATGTCCCTTATAGAGAAAGCCCCACAGCACACAGCTCTCAGGGTGGTAAAAAAGCCGCAGGAATCAGCGTCCATGGATCACTGCACCGTTTGCCGCCACTCCTCGTTGGGCGCTCGGCGATGACGTCACGAGTCGCTCCTCAACTTCCGCGATGCTTCTCGTGGAACGCACAGCGTGCGTGTCAGTCCAATGATGCTCAGCAGCGGGGAGGGATACTAGGCAGGCGGCTTGTAGACAGTGTCCAGAATCACACAAGATGGGGGGAGAAGAGCATAGACACCTCTCTTCCAACGCGTTTCGTAACACTAGGTTACTTCAGGGAATGTATGCATAATGAGGGGGCAGGTACATATATATATACTACACTTCACCCAATCAGAAATGCGGTGTCTGATTGCCACATCATCAATTACAGGTGCAGCAAAATGCTCTTGATTTGTGATACTTTGTCTCACAGAACATAATATCAATCAATTTATATATAAAAAGCATATTTTTTTTTATCTAAAACAGATTTATTTCAAAAACATATTCGGCGCATGAAAGGCAGAACTTCTGGAAAAGAGAAAGCCATAATTAGATACAAAGCAATGACAGTACATATAAAAAGGAATGGATGTCATTATAAACACACAGATATTCCAGAAACTAAGAGCTAATATAATGACCAAATATCAATGTCTTCATTTAACCCCTTAGGGCTCAATGAATTCATTTGATAAATCCAAAAGGTCTCTTGTTGTGAGAGACTTTTAATCCTGTCACCTCCCCTTCTTTCTTTGGGGACCACTTTTATCCCCTTGAATTGCAATCTAGAGGGATCTTTATTGTGATAAAGTGCGTAGTGACGGGAGAGACTATGTTTGTCATAACCTATTTTAATGTTCCTAATGTGTTCCTGGATTCTAGTTTTCAGGCATCGTTTTGTGCGGCCAATATATTGCAGGCCGCATTCACAGTTTATCATATATACCACATATGTGGAATTACAGTTAATAAAAGTATCAATCACGAAACTCTCACCGGTGGTAAATGATTTGAATGTTTTCCTCTCTGGATGAATAAATTTGCATATAGAACACTTCCCACACTGATAGTTTCCTATGGGTTTATCTCCAAGCCATGTTAGTGGCTTGGCGTGGGTATGACCCACATCACTAGGGGCTAATGTATTTTTAAGATTATTGGCCCTTCTGTATATAAACTTAGGAACTTTTGTAATTTGGTCACTTAAAATTGGATCAGTGCATAAAATTGCCCAGTGCCGTTGTACAATCCTTTCAATTTTCTTATTCATTGAATTGTAGGTGGTAATAAAAGGCACTTCAATTAAGTTCTTCTGGGAATTACTTTCTTCTTTTTTGACTTTTGGTATTAACATTAATTGCCTATCCATATTTCGGACTATATTTAGGTCTCTAGTCAGATTTGCACTTGAATATCCCCTCTCAAGGAACTTGTCAAAAAGTATTTTAGACTGTGTCTCAAAATCATCATCTCCACTACAGTTTCGTTTAATACGAATGAATTGGCCTTTGGGAATAGTCGCAATCCACGATTTTTTGTGGTTGCTGCTTGCCATTAATAGATTGTTGGCATCTATTTCTTTAAAAAAGACTTTGGTGGAAACATTCCCATTGTCCAATGCAGTCAGTTGTAAATCCAAAAAATTGATACTGAGTGGGTTAGACACAAGTGTAAAGATCAAGTTCCTATCGTTGGAATTTAAATATGTCAGGAAGGTACAAATGGAAGAATCATCCCCCTCCCATACACACAGTATATCGTCGATATAGCGACGCCAGATGATTACTTGTCTGCTGAAGGGGTTGTTGTTCCAGATGTTTTGATCCTCCCACTGACCCATATACAGGTTTGCGAAGCTGGGTGCGAATCTTGTTCCCATTGCAGTTCCGCAAACCTGTAAGAAAAATTCAGATAAGAACAAAAAATAATTATGGGTCAGTATGAACTCAATTGATTTCAGAATGAATTCTGTATTGAGATGGTGCAATGTGGTATCTGACTGTAAATGATATTGAATTGCTTGTAGACCTTTATCATGTGGAATGTGGGTGTATAATGCTTGCACATCACATGTGATCCATTTGTAAGTACTCCCATTCAAAATCCTGAAAAGTCAGGAAAACAGAAGATGTATCTTTCAAATAGGATGGCAGTTGGCTCACATATGTGTAGCCAGGTCTCCTTTTTGCCCACTGACCCCCCTCCTTCCTCCGCATACAGCCGCCGCACACGAGGGAGTGAGGAGGCCGGTGCGCGAGTAGCGCGTTACTGTGGAGTGCTGGCCGGTTGCCGGGGACGCGATCGGGCCGTTGCTAGGGCCGCGGTCGCATCTCTAATGTCCCGTCGGCTTGGTAAGCGGAGCGCCGCCATTGCAGGTGCGTTGCGCATGCGCAAGGGTACCGGAGCGCCGGGAAGACCACAGATAGATTGCGCATGCGCAGAAGATAGACTAGAGACAGGACAGAGTCGAGCGAGAGTAGGGATAGTGATAGAAAGGTCGAGGCGGCCATTAGAGGTTAGTACAGGTGCAGGGAAGGTGCGCACGCGGCCCCAATGTAAGTACAGCCTCCACGGGACTACAATTCCCATGAGGCTTAGGGCCAAGCACACCAGGTGCTACAGTGTGGCCAATGAGGGCCAAGAGTCTGAGAGGCAAGTGGATACATTTTCGCGGGCTTGGAGCTGCGTGGGCAGTCAGATACCGGAGCAGCCCAGGGAAGGAGGTAGGGTACAGGAGTCAGGGACTTCCTGTACTAGGCCAGCACCCCCAGGGCCCAAGATAGCTCAGCTCCCCAGTAAGGTGAGTGTTGCCAGGGGCCGCCCTCAGGTTAGGGACCCTGCCACTTACATTAGTGGGAGCTGGGGAAGAAAGGTTACAGAGAGTTGGAGTCAGGGAGCTGTGAGGGAAGGAAGGGTGCGGGGAGCGAGTGCAGCTCCTGCCCCATATAGGTACCTACACCCCAGGTAGGCCCCAACTCCCGACTAGTTTAGTGGGTAAGTGCTTAGGGAGGCCCAAGACGCTGCCCTTAGTATAGAGTGCTGCCTTGTCAGAGTCACGGCTGTTAGTGCTGTGAGGTCTGACAGGCAGGCACCTTGTTGCGCAGCACGTTGGCTGCAGCATCCAGTGAGCTACAGCTTGCTGCTGTAGGCACTGGGACTCGTTAAGTGTTCTTGAGCATAGTCAGGCTGGGAAGAGCTAAGGGAGTGGGGCAGGTTATTAACCCCTGTTAGGCCCCTAGGAGTTTTCCCCAAAGCCACTTTAGGTTGCGGTACCACAGGGACAGGCCCTAGGTTATGGTTCCTGTCACGTTAGTACCACTTAGATAGATAGGGAAGCAGCGGCTGCTGCTGTTCCTGTGGAAGCGGTTGGACCCACGTTGGGGTCCACAGAGACGATTCCAGAATAGGATCGCCCCTGGCGGTCTGCGCGTGCGCCAGGAGTTCGGTTGGAGGATCAGACGGACTCATCACACGTCTGACCCTTTTTGAAGAGTTGCTGACCCGAGCACCGGAGTGCTCGGCAGGTATCACACATTCTTAAGTGCACCACCGGGCCCTTAACGTAATAAGTGACTGCGCAGTCACCCACGTTCCCTCTGCAAGAGTGCGGGACATTGGGTGGGGGTTCTTTGGACATTGGGTGGGATCACCTAGTGTTGGGGAGCATCCTGCGAGACGTCGCAGTAAGTGTTTCTTCGTGAGAGGGACACAGGTCATTATGAATGTGATGAGTTGTTATGCATGTTAGTAAAGCCATTAGTTATTACACCCCACTGTGTATGTGATTATTAGTGATTGTCCTGCGAGGAACCACTCCCCCTCTGGCGGGAGCCATCGCAGGTGGAGGCGCTGCATCGTGTAAGTGATCACCCCTAGTATTGTGTTATGTCCCAGGTTCCCCGTGGCGGAAGCTCAGCCCTCCTGTGAACCAACAGGTAATGCACCACACCTATGGTAACACCGTATGTTCCTTGCACCCACATCAGATCTGCGATTGGGGGGGAAATACCCGTTACATTTGGAGGCGCTGCTGAGAGAGACCTGGGGTGTCCTGTTTTCATTTTTTCCAAATTGGCCAATTTAGATTTTTCTCCATGTTTGGGCCTGCAAGCCATGGGGCCCACGAACGAACCAAGAGGACAGAAGTATCCCCACGACATGTGCTAGTAGTAGGGGATGTTCCCAGTAGTGCCGTGAAGTTGAGGGAAATTTGTGAGGCCCTAGGGAGACTCCTGGGCATAGACCAAGGGTGGAAGAGGATAGAGCACCGGTACGACCCCACTGACCAGTGTTGTAGACTATGGCTAGTAACGGATCAGGAAATATGCCGGGAAAATGTCCCTCCGACCTTACATTTCCCAGGGGCCCCACCAGAAGGCTACCCTCTTGCATACTCAGAGAGCCTTAGTGAGATTACCAGAACTGTGATCAAAATGGAGGCTCCCTCATCAAGGGAGTCACACCTAAAATGGCGTCTCCCGCCAAAGCAGGAGAGCACATGTGCTGCTGACTGCAAGCCTGCACCAAATTGTGTTGCAGAAATCCGTCCGGGACTGGCGGGAAAACCAGAGCTCCGCCCCCGCAGTGTGAGTGACTCAGTGATAGAGCGAGCCCCTCCTTTACATTCCACCAGGGGGAGCAAGCAAAGTGAGCAGCCATCAATAACTGCTGTTCCCATTAAAAACAGTACAGAATGCAGAGAAATACACCCTCATTTATATGGAGCATGGCGGTCTAAAGGAGGGAAAATATCCTTTCTGGTGTGCCCGTGCCTACAAAAGGACTTGAGTCTATCTGGTGGTATGGACTTTAACCATTTTAGGCTACCAATAGAATATCGGGTGGCTGTGGTGGAGGACGAGGGGTGTATACGATGTGTTTGTAATCAGTGTGACTTCCCAGGTGGCAAACAGACCTGGGGCCCCAAGTGTGCCGGCTGCGGGGCACAGTTTCTAAAGCCTGTGCTGCTGCAGTCTACAGTCCCAGATCCCAAGCAGGAATCTCAGATGGCAGAACCCAGAGATGAAGATGCTGTTACTTGCTCTACCTCAACCACGGAGGTGGAGGAGCTGACAGACAAGGCTGCCCTAGTCCCCCGTTGCACCCAAGAGGGAAGGATTGAGGCCCAGCCAGCTACGGAAAAGGACGAACCATCGGTGGCGATGCGCCTACCGGCGAACCACCCCAGCAGTGAGACAGAGGAATCACAGGGTAAGGTGTCTGTACCCCCATCTTCTTTCAGTGAATTCAGCCGCCAGCCACTCGTGGTGATGCGCCAGCCGGCGGACCACACCAGTGAAGTTGGGGCCAAAGAATCACCTACTTCAGTTACAATGTATTCAGGTGCTGTGGGCCCTTGTGCCCTACAACGGCCAGTCCGGCCTACAGAGGTACCATCGGTCCCAGGCGTGGGATCTGTACCTGTTACCGCCGACAAGGGTGAGTTGACTGCCCCAGGGGTGTCGGGTGTGAGCCTCCAGGTGACCGCAGAGCACGATAGCTTCTTAAGTCTGGACACCCGGGCGAATGGCTCCACTCGACATCACGTCCTGGTGGAGGTGTCCTCCTTCGAAGGTAGCTGTCCAGTGGTGCGAGTGGACCAGTGCCCACCGCCTATCGTGCCAGAAGAAGATAAACCCATCGCAAGCCAGCCGAGTGGTAAGGAACCCCCTTGCTCCCCACAGGCTCCGATGGAGGTGGCTGTGAAGAAGGCCAGAGTTACGGCTCCTGAGCGGAGTGTGAGCCCGTACACTCCGGCCCAAATGGTCCCAGGACTGGGATCCAACGCTCCCGAGTTCCAAGTCAGTGAGTGGACTGTCCCAGAAGAGTTGTGGACAGGTCCCCAAACAGCCGAGGTGGGAACGGACAGCGTCCCCGAGGACCTGTTGGCCACCGGGAATCACCGCAGTGGTAAGGTATCAACCCTTTACCCCCTGTCAGGTGAATCCGAGACTTTGAAGAAAGAGACATTGCTAGTGGCTCGCTTCCCAGTGGAAGCCTCGCCAGTATCTATGGACAAGGACTGTGTGGCAAAGGAGCTAATAGAAGTCGCCTCCTTTGTGCCCAAAAAGAAGTGGCCCGTTCGCCAGGTAGTGGACCGCGGGAAAGGTCCTGGCCGCCTGGCCTGCTGCTTCCAGACTGTGGATGACCGGGTAAAGGCCAGTTGGAAAGACACGGTGCTATTCCTTCCACCAGGGGGAGGAAGTAGTACTGAACCAGTGACTGTTATCCCAGAGTGTGCTCTCCGAGAGATATACCCCGGGGAGGCTCACGGACGCAAAAGTGAGGAACCCCCACCTGATCAGTTAGGGGCACCCCACAAATGGTCTCAGCAAGCAGCTGATACTCAGCTGGCCTTGGGAATTATTGGGTGTGATATGCCATGTAATTTTTCATTGTGGGAAAATGTGCCATGTTTTAAGGATGGTAAAGTCAACCTGCTAAGTGTACCAATTATGCCATGCAAATGTTTATTGTGTAACCTTATGTCAGGGTATGTCGTTCCCCAAGCGAGGGCGTTGGATTTTTCACCAGGGGGAGGATGTAGCCAGGTCTCCTTTTTGCCCACTGACCCCCCTCCTCCCTCCGCATACAGCCGCCGCACACGAGGGAGTGAGGAGGCCGGTGCGCGAGTAGCACGTTACTGTGGAGTGCTGGCCGGTTGCCGGGGACGCGATCGGGCCGTTGCTAGGGCCGCGGTCGCGTCTCTAAGGTCCCGGCGGCTGGGTAAGCGGAGCGCCGCCATTGCAGGTGCGTTGCGCATGCGCAAGGGTACCGGAGCGCCGGGAAGACCACAGATAGATCTCGCATGCGCAGAAGATAGACTAGAGACAGGACAGAGTCGCGCGAGAGTAGGGATAGTGATAGGAAGGTCGAGGCGGCCATTAGAGGTTAGTGCAGGCGCAGGGAAGGTGCACACGCGGCCCCAATGTAAGTACAGCCTCCACGGGACTACAATTCCCATGAGGCTTAGGGCCAAGCACACCAGGTGCTACAGTGTGGCCAATGAGGGCCAAGAGTCTGAGAGGCAAGTGGATACATTTTCGCGGGCTTGGAGCTGCGTGGGCAGTCAGAGACCGGAGCAGCCCAGGGAAGGAGGTAGGGTACAGGAGTCAGGGACTCCCTGTACTAGGCCAGCACCCCCCAGGGCCCAAGATAGCTCAGCTCCCCAGTAAGGTGAGTGTTGCCAGGGGCAGCCCTCAGGTTAGGGACCCTGCCACTTACATTAGTGGGAGCTGGGAAAGGAAGGTTACAGAGAGTTGGAGTCAGGGAGCTGTGAGGGAAGGAAGGGTGCGGGGAGCGAGTGCAGCTCCTGCCCCATATAGGTACCTACACCCCAGGTAGGCCCCAACTCCCCACTAGTTTAGTGGGTAAGTGCTTAGGGAGGCCCAAG
This sequence comes from Ascaphus truei, assembly GCF_040206685.1. Classification (NCBI taxonomy): domain Eukaryota; kingdom Metazoa; phylum Chordata; class Amphibia; order Anura; family Ascaphidae; genus Ascaphus; species Ascaphus truei. Next base: position 386,720,110 of record NC_134484.1, on the reverse strand, counting down.
ATAGGGACGCTGCCCTTAGTATAGAGTGCTGCCTTGTCAGAGTCACGGCTGTTAGTGCTGTGAGGTCTGACAGGCAGGCACCTTGTTGCGCAGCACGTTGGCTGCAGCATCCAGTGAGCTACAGCTTGCTGCTGTAGGCACTGGGACTCGTTAAGTGTTCTTGAGCATAGTCAGGCTGGGAAGAGCTAAGGGAGTGGGGCAGGTTATTAACCACTGTTAGGCCCCTAGGAGTTTTCCCCAAAGCCACTTTAGGTTGCGGTACCACAGGGACAGGCCCTAGGTTATGGTTCCTGTCACATTAGTACCACTTAGATAGATAGGGAAGCAGCGGCTGCTGATGTTCCTGTGGAAGCGGTTGGACCCACGTTGGGGTTCACAGAGACGATTCCAGAATAGGATCGCCCCTGGCGGTCTGCGCGTGCGCCAGGAGTTCGGTTGGAGGATCAGACGGACTCATCACACGTCTGACCCTTTTTGAAGAGTTGCTGACCCGAGCACCGGAGTGCTCGGCAGGTATCACACATTCTTAAGTGCACCACCGGGCCCTTAACGTAATTAGTGACTGCGCAGTCACCCACGTTCCCTCTGCAAGAGTGCGGGACATTGGGTGGGGGTTCTTTGGACATTGGGTGGGATCACCTAGTGTTGGGGAGTGTCCTGCGAGACGTCGCAGTAAGTGTTTCTTTGTGAGAGGGACACAGGTCATTATGAATGTGATGAGTTGTTATGCATGTTAGTAAAGCCATTAGTTATTACACCCCACTGTGTATGTGATTATTAGTGATTGTCCTGCGAGGAACCACTCCCCCTCTGGCGGGAGCCATCGCAGGTGGAGGCGCTGCATCGTGTAAGTGATCACCCCTAGTATTGTGTTATGTCCCAGGTTCCCCGTGGCGGAAGCTCAGCCCTCCTGTGAACCAACAAGTAATGCACCACACCTATGGTAACACCGTATGTTCCTTGCACCCACATCAGATCTGCGATTGGGGGGGAAATACCCGTTACATATGTTTGCAAAAAGAAGTCTACATATTGTGAAAGATTCGCCGTGAGGGAATCTATTCCCGAAAGGATGGGACGACCAGGTGGGTTAGTTCGGTTCTTATGAATTTTGGGCAAATGATAAAAAATTGGGATTTTGGGGGAATCTCTAAATAAAAAATCAAATTCAGCTTTCGTTATAACAGTATCACTGTAGGCTTCATCCAATAACCCCTTTAGAAGGGTGATGTAATCATTTGTTGGATCTTTATCCAATACCTTATAAAAGGATGGATCATAAAGGAGGCGGTGGGCCTCCTTTTCGTAATCATTACGATTTTGGAGGACCACTCCGCCCCCCTTATCAGCCTGTCTGATTATCAGATCTTTATTGTTTTTTAGACATTTTAAAGCTAAATTCTCTTTAAAATTCAAATTATGTCTGAGATCCCCTATATTGAAATCTTTTACCAATATAGAAAAATCATTATGCACCATATTGAAAAAAGTGTCAATGTGGTGCCCTTTAGATTGTGCAGGATAAAATTTTGACCTTGTTTTAAAGGTGGTGTGTTTACAAACCAGACTTTCATTGTCTAAATCATTTAAAACTGGTGTACAGTCAATTACATTTGTCATTTGTGGAGTTTCGCTCTTGTTTTTAATATAATGCCGTTTCAGGGTCATATTTCTCACAAATTTATGTAGGTCTGTGTACAGTTGGAAACCATTAGGACCACTTGACCTTGAGAAATTAAGACCCTTATTCAGCACAGTTTTCTGATCTTTTGTCAGAATTACTGTAGATAAATTAAAGATGCCTTTATCTAGGGAGATCCCAGGTCTACACTTGAGTCCCTTCTCTTTGACCTTGGATCCTGCTCTCGTTCCTCGTCTGGTAATGATCTTTTTATTTTTGTTTTTTTCGCTGGACTGTTTAGATGTTCCTGTCTCTTCTCCTTCTTTTTCTCTTTCATCGGGGAGAATCTGCTTTTCAGTAATTCTAAAAAACGAGAGCCTGAAGGGGACTCATTAGTAGGTTTATTGGATGTTTCTTTATAGTTAGTATTGTGTTTTCTTGGTTCTGATCTGTCTCTGGGGGAAAGGGGTGTAGGGTTCTGTTCTCTATACTTTTCTGTATTGTTTTGTCTGCCATAGGTGTTATGGTTACCATATTTATGATCATCTCTTCTATCTCTAGATCTATTCTGATGATGATCTTGTTTCCTATAATTAGACCAGCCACGGTGTCTGGGAGGGCCTCTCCTACCGGAGCCTCTATTACCAGATGTATGATGGTCCTTCCTGGCACCGTGATTAGGGATATAAACTTTGTCTATCACTCTGCCCCTTTCACCTTTTTTGGCCCAGTCTCTTTCTCTCCCATTGTCATAATCAGCTTTGTCTCTTAGAAATTTCTCGTGTTTATTTTTAACTATCTCTTCTCCTGTGCTTTCTAATTTGGCAAGAAGTTCTACTTCAATTTTGGAACAATCCTTATCAATCACTATTGGTTCTAAGGTTTTAATCTCTTTGAGTATTTCTTTTTCAATGAGTGAAATAGACTTGGTGCGTTCAAAAATGATTAAACGCATCAGGTCTATAGAACACTCATCTAATATGCGGTTCCACTCTTTCATGAAATGCTCATTCTCCTTCCCAAACGTGGGTGGCTTTTGAACACATAACCCCCTGGGGATTCTTTTACAGTCAATATATTTCTGCAAAGTGGTTTTTTCTAACCAAAGCTTGTTATCCTTCAGCAGAAGGTTTTCTAGGATTTTAAAATGCCCTTCTAATGACAAATTATCATCCTCCTCCTCTGAATGGTCTTTAGGTCTCTCTGAGAATAAGCGATCAAACTGTTCTTGTCGCTTATCTCTAAGATTTAAAAGACCCCACACCATTATGTTAGATGTTTAGCAGAACAATACTTAAATAAGTATAAAAACGTGAAGTGTAACTAGTATAAAAGTGCAGCACCTAGAGACAAGTGACAACAGAAGAAAAAAGTGATAGTGCGCAGCTAATAACTAGTGAACAGCAAATATCAAGTGAACAGTGCACCGTGATTAAACAAACAATGTTGTGGACCTTAAGTGTAGATCTTGCACTAATCGTGGGTCTGCAGCCATTCTTGGGGGTGGCTCGACACCCCAGGAACTAGACAAAAAACAAAAGAACAAGGCGCACAACGCACATAGTGTAATAAAGTAAAAAATCTGACTTTATGGTTAAAAGTAAATAGTTCTGCGTACATCAAGTGAGAATAAACAAGCAGTTGGTATATTGGTTTACCACACCAGGAGATGACACTGTGCGACGCCCTCGGATGGATCTCGGCATGCAATGGGTCTGGAGTCGTCTCATCTGTCCCTTACAGCGTCCTCCGTTTAGGGGTAGTGTGGATATGTCCCTTATAGAGAAAGCCCCACAGCACACAGCTCACAGGGTGGTAAAAAAGCCGCAGGAATCAGCATCCATGGATCACTGCACCGTTTGCCGCCACTCCTCGTTGGGCGCTCGGCGATGACGTCACGAGTCGCTCCTCAACTTCCGCGATGCTTCTCGTGGAACGCACAGCGTGCGTGTCAGTCCAATGATGCTCAGCAGCGGGGAGGGATACTGTAAGGAATCCGCTCCGCAGTTTACTGGTTGCCTTACCTTGCAGACGTGTGCAGTCCTGGAGCACCTCTCCTGATGTTTGCTGCAGCCTGGATTCACTCACCAAAGCTATACACACTCCCTCTGGTATCTACTGCAGCTGTGCAGCTTATCACTGCAACCTAGACTTGCATTCATTCATTGGAGCAGTACCTTCATACCCCCCTCCGGGGATTGGCCCGCTGGCCTTTAAGTATTGTCTTCCCATAATGCTCCCGGCCGAGCATAGTCCTTCCTGGATGTCACTATCTGTTCTGCCACAAGCCCTCGCTTGTTCCTGTCTCTCATGCTGAAGCGGAGTATTCTCCTTGTTGTCTGCAGCTCCAGGTTTCCTAAGGCCGGCTGCTATATTCACGCAGCGGTCTGCTCCAGTCTCCTGTGTTGTAGCTGAGTACTCTTCTTGTTCACTTCAGCTCCTTGTTTCCTGTGACCGGCTGCTATATTCACGCAGCGGTCCACTCCTGTTCTCCTGTGCTGAAGCAGAGGTTTTCGTCCCTGCGTCCCTCAGCCTCCTGGATTCCTGCACTGAAGCGGATGTTTCGTCCCTGCGTTCTTCAGTCTCCTGGATTCCTGCACTGAAGCGGAGGTTTCCCTGTGTATCTTCAGCTTCCTGGTTCCTGGGGCCTACTCTTTCCCTAATCTAGAGAGGCCGTGTCCTGGTTCCTGCGCTGAGACAGAGGATTCCCTAGCCCGCTCAGGACTCTTGCGCTGTAGCACTGGTGCACTCGTGCAGCAAAGCGGTGTGCTACTCTGGTCTGCCTACCATCTCCTGTGACCAGTACCATGGGCCATGGTCGTCGCTCGCGCAGAGGCCAACCCCGCGCTCCTAAGCTGAAGCGGGGCTCTCCTGACTACCTGTTGCCGAACTCTTGCCTGAACAATGTTTATCCTGATGTCTCCTGTCCTGACCCTGGCTTCTACAACGACGACGCTGTCTTCTCCAATCCTGATCCTGCGACATATGACTACGAACTGCGCAATCCAGATCAGCCTGCGCGGTCTCAGGTCGGTGCTTTTACAACCCCACCTCAGCCTCGCGGTCCGGTCCTGGTTTGTGGCGAGCAGAACCGTGACAGTATGCTCGGCCGCACAAACTCGGACCGCCCTGTGGTGAGGGTTGGTAAGTTTCTGTCTGAAAGCCTGTCCCAGCCTGTAAACCAGTCCCAGTGTGAATACCAATTTCTATGTGAGATAATACCCCTGATTGAAGATCTGATTGTGTTTGTAGGTTTAACCCCTTTGCAAAACAAATGCCGTAATGATCTCATGATGAAGGTTTACCGCCTCTGGGACTTAAAACAATCGCTGGCCGCTTGTATTTGCTTTCCTGGTTACCCTTTAACTTGGGAAAATGTGTACCCTTTAGAATTGGACGACGCCCAAAAGGAACTCTCTTCCCTGGCCTTGTCTTTAGACATTTATATAGCAAAAGAGGACCCTCTCCTCATGTTGGCTGATGCCCAAAAAACACTCCATATCCTTTCCATGACATTGGACATTTGCATAAAGGAACAGGATCCTCCCCTCGCCAGCTTCGCTGCCGCTTGGCTGTATCCCTGGTCTACCACGGATCCTTGCCCTGAGTGTATGCCCGGGTTCCCTGACACCAATGATATGTTTTCGTTAACCCCTGCCGATCAGTCCTGTGAGGTCCCCCTGGAGAATACATATGTTGCTCTACCCAGCCCTAATGTTCTTGTATCAGAGAATAAGTTCATTAGTTCTCCTATTTCTAGCTCAGAAGTCCTTTCTCTAGGTCTTGAGGGTTTTCCAGCTTTAACCCCTGCCGAGCAGTCCTGTGAGGTTCCCCTGGAGAATACATGTGTTTCACTAGCCAACACTAAGGTTCTACTATCAGAGAATAAGTCCCTTTGTTCCCCTATTTCTAACTCCGAATCTGTCACTCCAGCTCTTGAGGGTTTTCCAGCTTTAAACTCTGCTAGGCAGTCCTGTGCGCTTTCCCCGTCAGAGAAAGAATCCCTAAGTTCTGTTCCCAGGGTCATTTCTGTATTAACCCCTGAGGGGCAGCTCTCTGAGTTTCCTTTGGTAAATCCCTGTTCTCTGTCAGCCATGGTCACGCCCCTAGCTTCAGAGGAGAGATTCCTGGTCTGTCCTAATACAGAGAGAAGATTACCTATGTTTTACTCTCAGGCATTGTCTACATTAACCCCTGTAAATTCTTGCTGCCTCCAAGTTAATGCCTTCGTTTTAGCCTCAGAGAATGAGTCCACAAGTCAGACAGCAGAGGTTGCATTGAGGGATTCCCATAACCGTACGGAGTCCCTAGATATTCTTTGCTATAAATCCCCTGCTTCAGCTCAAGTTTCCGCAGTTTCGTCTCCGGAGACTTCGGCTAAAGTTCTGGTTCCTGATAAATGTATTCAGGAGTCAGGTTTTTCCCTAAGCTTGCTCGCAGAGTTCCTTCTCCCGGGTGTTTCGCTGAACCAGCCTGTCGCCCACATAGCGGTGATCCCTGCTTCAGCGCATAGTTCCCACATTATGGAGTCTGCAGTAATTTCTGGTTTCCCAGACATTCCTTACCAAATACCTACTTCAGAGACCAGTACAGTTATGATTCACCCCCGTGTACTGTCTGAGTTCTCCTCCTCTTTAAGCTTAGGGTTAAAAGCATACAGTAGTCTGTATGTCCCTCCTGGGGTTCATATTATGTTCCCAGGAATGTTTGCAACGCACGGTTTTCTCCCCAAAGTGACGCTTTTTCATATAGATTAGTAAAAAGCTTGCACACTGTATCCCTTTTCGCTGAATTGTGTCTTACTAGTTTTGAGACTCTGAGAGGTAATGATTCTCCTTCTGATTCTGAAGCTCTTCCTACAAGGAGTATCCTGATTGGGGGTCCCCCTGATTTCTCTGTCCAGGCTAATTCTCCAGGGATCAGCATATCTGTGGTCACTTCCTTAGTACTGTCTGAGGTCACCATGCATATATTACAAGTCCTGGGGTTTAAATCTGAGCTATTTAGCTGTCCTGCCTTTGCTGAAACCCAGTCCCTCAGTACTGTGTCTAAATATGCCCCAGCAAACATGGGGTTACTCTGGGAAGAAATGAAAACTCCTGTCTTAAAGGGTATTTTTTCTCACATGTCCAGCAAATCTAGAACCTCAGTAATTGTTTCTAAGTCACTTATCAATACATCTGATTTTTTCTCTAATCAAACCCAGACACCCTCACTATCGGTTAGGAGTCCTGTGATCAGAGATTTTGCACTAGAAAACACACCAATTCATGTTTTTGTCAGGTTAGGTACCCCTGTGGTTAGGGCCATTGCAGTTTCGGAAAAGACTCCTTGTACTCCTAAGGTGCCTGTCATTAAGAGTTTTCATAGTTCATACTTGCTGCTTGTTGATTCTCAGGGCCCTGTCACTGAGGTACAGACTTCAGCTTCTGATGTTAGCTTCCCTCCCACCACTACCCTGGCTCTGCCTTTTTCTCAAGCTACTGATTTAAAGATCCCAAGGACTATTCCTGATTCACTGACAATATTATCTCCCAATGAAGATTTCCCAGTATTGGAGAGCTCTACTGTTGTTTGCTTCTCTGCTCCTGCTAAACCATGGTTTTGTCCCTCGGAATTTTCGGTTGCCCCTGTTATTTCCTCTCAGTTGGAAATACTCTGTACGTATCCCAAGATTTCGGTCCCTATGCCTGGTTTACTGCTTGCCTTGTCACCTTCCATACCAATACCGGGAGATGCTTCCAACCAACCTATACCCTTACTAACCATTACCTGGGAGCCTTCTAGAGGAAAAATTCCTCGCAAATTCCAACATGCAGTGGTCAGCCAAGACTTTTTCTGTTACAAAGTTCCTCCTGGTGTATTCGATCAACTATCAGGGCCGCTGATCCTAGAGTCCGGTTCATTTATTAAAGACTGGGCTTCCTGTAGGGGTTCTCCTGCCGTTTCTGCTCTGGAACCCTCTGGTTCTTCACAGCCCTGGATTTCCAAGTCATTTTGCGAGGCGAGCCATGTACCAAAGATGTTTCTTCCATCAATCTCATATCCTAGAACTGTACTCACCAAAGAACTGCTCGTTTACGGATGCCCTTTCCACCTAAAGAATTTTAGGAACAACTCAATGTCCCCAAGACCCATGGATGGTCCTGTCTGGCCGCAGTTCTCACCGGGGGGTGGGGGTACACTAAGGACTAACCACGAGTCTCTGGACCATGACTCTAACCCCAATCCTAGACGGTTCAGCAACAATTCCCGGTCCCCCAACTCTAGGTGTGCTCATGTTCGCCCGGAGGTCTCGCGTGAAGGGGGGGGTACTGTAAGGAATCCGCTCCGCAGTTTACTGGTTGCCTTACCTTGCAGACGTGTGCAGTCCTGGAGCACCTCTCCTGATGTTTGCTGCAGCCTGGATTCACTCACCAAAGCTATACACACTCCCTCTGGTATCTACTGCAGCTGTGCAGCCTATCACTGCAACCTAGACTTGCATTCATTCATTGGAGCAGTACCTTCACACCCCCTCCGGGGATTGGCCCGCTGGCCTTTAAGTATTGTCTTCCCATAATGCTCCCGGCCGAGCATAGTCCTTCCTGGATGTCACTATCTGTTCTGCCACAAGCCCTCGCTTGTTCCTGTCTCTCATGCTGAAGCGGAGTATTCTCCTTGTTGTCTGCAGCTCCAGGTTTCCTAAGGCCGGCTGCTATATTCACGCAGCGGTCTGCTCCAGTCTCCTGTGTTGTAGCTGAGTACTCTTCTTGTTCACTTCAGCTCCTTGTTTCCTGTGACGGCTGCTATATTCACGCAGCGGTCCACTCCTGTTCTCCTGTGCTGAAGCAGAGGTTTTCGTCCCTGCGTCCCTCAGCCTCCTGGATTCCTGCACTGAAGCGGATGTTTCGTCCCTGCGTTCTTCAGTCTCCTGGATTCCTGCACTGAAGCGGAGGTTTCCCTGTGTATCTTCAGCTTCCTGGTTCCTGGGGCCTACTCTTTCCCTAATCTAGAGAGGCCGTGTCCTGGTTCCTGCGCTGAGACAGAGGATTCCCTAGCCCGCTCAGGACTCTTGCGCTGTAGCACTGGTGCACCCGTGCAGCAAAGCGGTGTGCTACTCTGGTCTGCCTACCATCTCCTGTGACCAGTACCATGGGCCATGGTCATCGCTCGCGCAGAGGCCAACCCCGCGCTCCTAAGCTGAAGCGGGGCTCTCCTGACTACCTGTTGCCGAACTCTTGCCTGAACAATGTTTATCCTGATGTCTCCTGTCCTGACCCTGGCTTCTACAACGACGACGCTGTCTTCTCCAATCCTGATCCTGCGACATATGACTACGAACTGCGCAATCCAGATCAGCCTGCGCGGTCTCAGGTCGGTGCTTTTACAACCCCACCTCAGCCTCGCGGTCCGGTCCTGGTTTGTGGCGAGCAGAACCGTGACAGATACTAGGCAGGCGGCTTTTAGACAGTGTCCAGAATCACACAAGATGGGGGGAGAAGAGCATAGACACCTCTCTTCCAACGCGTTTCGTAACACTAGGTTACTTCTTCAGGGAATGTATGCATAATGAGGGGGCAGGTACATATATATATACTACACTTCACCCAATCAGAAATGCGGTGTCTGATTGCCACATCATCAATTACAGGTGCAGCAAAATGCTCTTGATTTGTGATACTTTGTCTCACAGAACATATTATCAATCAATTTATATATAAAAAGCATAATTTTTTTTATCTAAAACAGATTTATTTCAAAAACATATTCGGTGCATGAAAGGCAGAACTTCTGGAAAAGAGAAGCCATAATTAGATAACAAAGCAATGACAGTACATATAAAAAGGAATGGATGTCATTATAAACACACAGATATTCCAGAAACTAAGAGCTAATATAATGACCAAATATCAATGTCTTCATTTAACCCCTTAGGGTTAATTTGATAAAAGTCTCTCACAACAAGAGACCTTTTGGATTTATCAAGTGAATTCATTGAGCCCTAAGGGGTTAAATGAAGACATTGATATTTGGTCATTATATTAGCTCTTAGTTTCTGGAATATCTGTGTGTTTATAATGACATCCATTCCTTTTTATATGTACTGTCATTGCTTTGTATCTAATTATGGCTTTCTCTTTTCCAGAAGTTCTGCCTTTCATGCGCCGAATATGTTTTTGAAATAAATCTGTTTTAGATAAAAAAAAATTATGCTTTTTATATATAAATTGATTGATAATATGTTCTGTGAGACAAAGTATCACAAATCAAGAGCATTTTGCTGCACCTGTAATTGATGATGTGGCAATCAGACACCGCATTTCTGATTGGGTGAAATGTAGTATATATATATGTACCTGCCCCCTCATTATGCATACATTCCCTGAAGAAGTAACCTAGTGTTACGAAACGCGTTGGAAGAGAGGTGTCTATGCTCTTCTCCCCCCATCTTGTGTGATTCTGAACACTGTCTACAAGCCGCCTGCCTAGTATCCCTCCCCGCTGCTGAGCATCATTGGACTGACACGCACGCTGTGCGTTCCACGAGAAGCATCGCGTAAGTTGAGGAGCGACTCGTGACGTCATCGCCGAGCGCCCAACGAGGAGTGGCGGCAAACGGTGCAGTGATCCATGGATGCTGATTCCTGCGGCTTTTTTACCACCCTGTGAGCTGTGTGCTGTGGGGCTTTCTCTATAAGGGACATATCCACACTACCCCTAAACGGAGGACGCTGTAAGGGACAGATGAGACGACTCCAGACCCATTGCATGTCGAGATCCATCCGAGGGCGTCGCACAGTGTCATCTCCTGGTGTGGTAAACCAATATACCAACTGCTTGTTTATTCTCACTTGATGTACGCAGAACTATTTACTTTTAACCATAAAGTCAGATTTTTTACTTTATTACACTATGTGCGTTGTGCGCCTTGTTCTTTTGTTTTTTGTCTAGTTCCTGGGGAGTCGAGCCACCCCCAAGAAAGGCTGCATACCCACGATTAGTGCAAGATCTACACTTAAGGTCCACAACATTGTTTGTTTAATCACGGTGCACTGTTCACTTGATATTTGCTGTTCACTAGTTATTAGCTGCGTACTATCACTTTTTTCTTCTGTTGTCACTTGTCTCTAGGTGCTGCACTTTTATACTAGTTACACTTCACGTTTTTATACTTATTTAAGTATTGTTCTGCTAAACATCTAACATAATGGTGTGGGGTCTTTTAAATCTTAGAGATAAGCGACAAGAACAGTTTGATCGCTTATTCTCAGAGAGACCTAAGGACCATTCAGAGGAGGAGGATGATAATTTGTCATTAGAAGGGCATTTTAAAATCCTAGAAAACCTTCTGCTGAAGGATAACAAGCTTTGGTTAGAAAAAACCACTTTGCAGAAATATATTGACTGTAAAAGAATCCCCAGGAAGTTACGTGTTCAAAAGCCACCCACGTTTGGGAAGGAGAATGAGCATTTCATGAAAGAGTGGAACCGCATATTAGATGAGTGTTCTATAGACCTGATGCGTTTAATCATTTTTGAACGCACCAAGTCTATTTCACCCATTGAAAAAGAAATACTCAAAGAGATTAAAACCTTAGAACCAATAGTGATTGATAAGGATTGTTCCAAAATTGAAGTAGAACTTCTTGCCAAATTAGAAAGCACAGGAGAAGAGATAGTTAAAAATAAACACGAGAAATTTCTAAGAGACAAAGCTGATTATGACAATGGGAGAGAAAGAGACTGGGCCAAAAAAGGTGAAAGGGGCAGAGTGATAGACAAAGTTTATATCCCTAATCACGGTGCCAGGAAGGACCATCATACATCTGGTAATAGAGGCTCCGGTAGGAGAGGCCCTCCCAGACACCGTGGCTGGTCTAATTATAGGAAACAAGATCATCATCAGAATAGATCTAGAGATAGAAGAGATGATCATAAATATGGTAACCATAACACCTATGGCAGACAAAACAATACAGAAAAGTATAGAGAACAGAACCCTACACCCCTTTCCCCCAGAGACAGATCAGAACCAAGAAAACACGATACTAACTATAAAGAAACATCCAATAAACCTACTAATGCCCTTCAGGCTCTCGTTTTTTAGAATTACTGAAAAGCAGATTCTCCCCGATGAAAGAGAAAAAGAAGGAGAAGAGACAGGAACATCTAAACAGTCCAGCGAAAAAACCAAAAATAAAAAGATCATTACCAGACGAGGAACGAGAGCAGGATCCAAGGTCAAAGAGAAGGGACTCAAGTGTAGACCTGGGATCTCCCTAGATAAAGGCATCTTTAATTTATCTACAGTAATTCTGACAAAAGATCAGAAAACTGTGCTGAATAAGGGTCTTAATTTCTCAAGGTCAAGTGGTCCTAATGGTTTCCAACTGTACACAGACCTACATAAATTTGTGAGAAATATGACCCTGAAACGGCATTATATTAAAAACAAGAGCGAAACTCCACAAATGACAAATGTAATTGACTGTACACCAGTTTTAAATGATTTAGACAATGAAAGTCTGGTTTGTAAACACACCACCTTTAAAACAAGGTCAAAATTGTATCCTGCACAATCTAAAGGGCACCACATTGACACTTTTTTCAATATGGTGCATAATGATTTTTCTATATTGGTAAAAGATTTCAATATAGGGGATCTCAGACATAATTTGAATTTTAAAGAGAATTTAGCTTTAAAATGTCTAAAAAACAATAAAGATCTGATAATCAGACAGGCTGATAAGGGGGGCGGAGTGGTCCTCCAAAATCGTAATGATTACGAAAAGGAGGCCCACCGCCTCCTTTATGATCCATCCTTTTATAAGGTATTGGATAAAGATCCAACAAATGATTACATCACCCTTCTAAAGGGGTTATTGGATGAAGCCTACAGTGATACTGTTATAACGAAAGCTGAATTTGATTTTTTATTTAGAGATTCCCCCAAAATCCCAATTTTTTATCATTTGCCCAAAGTTCATAAGAACCGAACTAACCCACCTGGTCGTCCCATCATTTCGGGAATAGATTCCCTCACGGCGAATCTTTCACAATATGTAGACTTCTTCTTGCAAACATATGTGAGCCAACTGCCATCCTATTTGAAAGATACATCTTCTGTTCTCCTGACTTTTCAGGATTTTGAATGGAAGAGTACTTACAAATGGATCACATGTTATGTGCAAGCATTATACACCCACATTCCATATGATAAAGGTCTACAAGCAATTCAATATTATTTACAGTCAGATACCACATTGCACCATCTCAATACAGAATTCATTCTGAAATCAATTGAGTTCATACTGACCCATAATTATTTTTTGTTCTTATCTGAATTTTTCTTACAGGTTTGCGGAACTGCAATGGGAACAAGATTCGCACCCAGCTTCGCAAACCTGTATATGGGTCAGTGGGAGGATCAAAACATCTGGAACAACAACCCCTTCAGCAGACAAGTAATCATCTGGCGTCGCTATATCGACGATATACTGTGTGTATGGGAGGGGGATGATTCTTCCATTTGTACCTTCCTGACATATTTAAATTCCAACGATAGGAACTTGATCTTTACACTTGTGTCTAACCCACTCAGTATCAATTTTTTGGATTTACAACTGACTGCATTGGACAATGGGAATGTTTCCACCAAAGTCTTTTTTAAAGAAATAGATGCCAACAATCTATTAATGGCAAGCAGCAACCACAAAAAATCGTGGATTGCGAATATTCCCAAAGGCCAATTCATTCGTATTAAACGAAACTGTAGTGGAGATGATGATTTTGAGACACAGTCTAAAATACTTTTTGACAAGTTCCTTGAGAGGGGATATTCAAGTGCAAATCTGACTAGAGACCTAAATATAGTCCGAAATATGGATAGGCAATTAATGTTAATACCAAAAGTCAAAAAAGAAGAAAGTAATTCCCAGAAGAACTTAATTGAAGTGCCTTTTATTACCATCTACAATTCAATGAATAAGAAAATTGAAAGGATTGTACAACGGCACTGGGCAATTTTATGCACTGATCCAATTTTAAGTGACCAAATTACAAAAGTTCCTAAGTTTATATACAGAAGGGCCAAAAATCTTAAAAATACATTAGCCCCTAGTGATGTGGGTCATACCCACGCCAAGCCACTAACATGGCTTGGAGATAAACCCATAGGAAACTATCAGTGTGGGAAGTGTTCTATATGCAAATTTATTCATCCAGAGAGGAAAACATTCAAATCATTTACCACCGGTGAGAGTTTCGTGATTGATACTTTTATTAACTGTAATTCCACATATGTGGTATATATGATAAACTGTGAATGCGGCCTGCAATATATTGGCTGCACAAAACGATGCCTGAAAACTAGAATCCAGGAACACATTAGGAACATTAAAATAGGTTATGACAAACATAGTCTCTCCCGTCATTACGCACTTTATCACAATAAAGATCCCTCTAGATTGCAATTCAAGGGGATAAAAGTGGTCCCCAAAGAAAGAAGGGGAGGTGACAGGATTAAAAGTCTCTCACAACAAGAGACCTTTTGGATTTATCAAATGAATTCATTGAGCCCTAAGGGGTTAAATGAAGACATTGATATTTGGTCATTATATTAGCTCTTAGTTTCTGGAATATCTGTGTGTTTATAATGACATCCATTCCTTTTTATATGTACTGTCATTGCTTTGTATCTAATTATGGCTTTCTCTTTTCCAGAAGTTCTGCCTTTCATGCGCCGAATATGTTTTTGAAATAAATCTGTTTTAGATAAAAAAAATTATGCTTTTTATATATAAATTGATTGATAATATGTTCTGTGAGACAAAGTATCACAAATCAAGAGCATTTTGCTGCACCTGTAATTGATGATGTGGCAATCAGACACCGCATTTCTGATTGGGTGAAGTGTAGTATATATATATGTACCTGCCCCCTCATTATGCATACATTCCCTGAAGAAGTAACCTGGTGTTACGAAACGCGTTGGAAGAGAGGTGTCTATGCTCTTCTCCCCCCATCTTGTGTGATTCTGGACACTGTCTACAAGCCGCCTGCCTAGTATCCCTCCCCGCTGCTGAGCATCATTGGACTGACACGCACGCTGTGCGTTCCACGAGAAGTATCGCGGAAGTTGAGGAGCGACTCGTGACGTCATCGCCGAGCGCCCAACGAGGAGTGGCGGCAAACGGTGCAGTGATCCATGGACGCTGATTCCTGCGGCTTTTTTACCACCCTGTGAGCTGTGTGCTGTGGGGCTTTCTCTATAAGGGACATATCCACACTACCCTTAAACGGAGGACGCTGTAAGGGACAGATGAGACGACTCCAGACCCATTGCATGCCGAGATCCATCCGAGGGCGTCGCACAGTGTCATCTCCTGGTGTGGTAAACCAATATACCAACTGCTTGTTTATTCTCACTTGATGTACGCAGAACTATTTACTTTTAACCATAAAGTCACATTTTTTACTTTATTACACTATGTGCGTTGTGCGCCTTGTTCTTTTGTTTTTTGTCTAGTTCCTGGGGTGTCGAGCCACCCCCAAGAAAGGCTGCAGACCCACGATTAGTGCAAGATCTACACTTAAGGTCCACAACATTGTTTGTTTAATCACGGTGCACTGTTCACTTGATATTTGCTGTTCACTAGTTATTAGCTGCGCACTATCACTTTTTTCTTCTGTTATGTATGAGGTGTAAATTATCAGCCATGGAGCTACTCATGCTTCGTTAAGAAAGTATGTTTTAAGGTGGTTCTTAAAGGTGGATAGAGAGGGTGCTACTCGGGTATTGAGAGGTGTAGGGCAATCAGTGAGAACGTTTTAAGGCGGGAGAGGGCTTTGGATATAGAAGGGGTAGAGAGAAGACATCCTTGAAAAGTGAGGAGGAGAATTGAGTGTGTGATATGGGATTTGATAGGAAACCAGGAGAGGAATTTCAGCAGGGGAGACGCTGAGACAGATTTAGGAGAGAGTAGAGTGATTCTGACAGCAGCGTTTAGGATAGATTGTAGGAGAGACAGGTGAGAGGCAAGAAGGCTGGACAGTAGGAGGTTACAGTAATCAAGACGGGAGAGAATGAGGGCCTGTGTCAGAGTTTTAGCAGTCGAGCAACAGAAGAAAGGACGTATCTTTGTAATATTGCGGAGGAAAAAACTACGCTACCTTTTTGAATGTGAGAGACGAGTCGAGTGTGATCTCTGGGCAGCATGCTTCTTCTACTGGGTGAATGATAGTACTTCCAACAGTAATGTGGAAGGCGGTAGTAGGGCCAGGTTTGGGAGGAAGTATGAGGAGTTCTGTTTTTTACATGCTACGTTTAAGTCAGTGGATGGCCATCGAGGATGATATAACAGAAAGACATTCAGAAACTTTAGTCTGTACAGCAGGTGTAAGGTCAGGGTTTCAAAAGTATATTTGTGTGTCATCAGCATAGAGGTGATATTTGAACCCAAGAGATGCAATTAGGTCACCTAGGGAGAGCGTGTACAGAGAAAAGAGAAGAGGTCCCAGGAAAGAGCCCTGGGGTACCCCCACAGAGAGATCGATAGAGGAGGAGGAGGTGTTAGCAGAAAAAACACTGAAAGTACGATGGGAGAGGTACGGGGTGGTCCAGGATAGAGCTTTGTTACGAATACCAAGAGTACAAATGCTGCAGAGAGGTCGGCTTGCTGGTTTTGAGTAATGGTATAACTGTTGCATGTTTTATGGTGGAGGGAAAGGTACCAGAGTAGAGGGAGGAGTTAAAAATGTATGTGAGTGTAGGGATTATAGTAGAATCAAGAGGTTATAGAAAATGGGAGGGAATGGGGTGAAGAGGACAAGGAGAAGAGATCAACAACGACACCTCCTCCTCTGTGACAGCAGAAAAAGAGTCAAGGAAGGCAGGGGGAGAGTTAGGAAGAGGTGTAGGATGGGAGGAGGATACAGAGGGAATGTTCTGACGTATGAATTCCACCTTTTTCCTTGAAACAGTCAACAAAGACCTGAGGTGAGGTAGAGGAAGAAGAACGGGCAGCAGAGGGTGGTCTGAGTAGGGAGTCAAAGACAGAAAAGAGTTGGCGTGGGTTAGACTTGTGCGTGCTGATTATTGAAGAAAAGTAGGTTTGTTTAGCATGAGCCTAGATCCGCCTATATATATATATATATATATATATATATCCTGAAAAGCTCTGAAGCATTGAATTCAGGGACTTGGTTCTTTTGCTCTTTATGTTGACATGTATAGTTAAGCCTGGAGAAATGCAGAAACGGCTATAAAAACTGAACTTACACCCACAGATTACATTACAAATATCAGATATACGGTAAGCATGAGGGGTAAACAAGGCTACAGCTATAGAAACCCTCTGCTAGAGATACAATATGGATCTAGGTGATATAGAAATTAAGTATGAAAATGTGCATGTGTATATATAAATATACAGAGAAATGCACACACATCATATTGATAGTATGTGTTTGTTATATATGTAACCCTTTTATCCCATCCCCCTACGTGATATGGGGGGGGGGGTACTCTTCTTCACTGGTTAGTCAGGTGTATTTGTGCTGAAACCTGCAGGTAACAGGAGGGCTGAGGGCTCCGCAGTGGTGTAGGGAGAGCCAGGACAGGGGTAGGACAGGTTACCTTGTTCTGGTCATCTCTGGGTGGTGCAGCGCCTCCAGCCAGTAGGGATCCTCTGGGGTCTTCAGAGGAGGGACCCCCACTGACACTCTTCACATACCAGAGACAGAGTTCTACCCAGCAGTATCTTTCTGTAGTTTTATTGCAGCATATCAGCACAGCAGCACAGCAGCACAGCAGCACAGTATCACAGCATCATTCCTGTCTCTCTAGCTCAGAGCCCTGGCTAGCATCATGTTCTTCTCCCCCCCCCCTCCCTCTTCCCCTCAGCATGGGGGTGGGGGGAAGGGAAGAGACAGCTTTCTTCTGTGTTGTCTTTTCTATCTCCTCATCAACACTCAACTAACTGGCTGATTAACTGAACACTTAATTTGGGAGGTATGTCCCAATTTGAATATCTCAGGGGAGTGTCTCTAACTTTGAATCATTACAAGACAAAGCTGGATACAGATTGGCCCACACACTGCAGGGGGTGTTCCAACCAATATCTACCCCTTTGATTGATAACCTCATGTTGCAATGCCCGCCCTTGAATATTGATACATATTCAAAGCTGAATACACATACAGACCTTTTGAAGGAATTAACCTTTCCACTGCCTGTTCTAACAGGACTGACAGAGGAAAAGCCCAGAACAAGAAGTAACTGCCGGGAGGCCATGTTACATATATAATAAACACAAAGATACCCAACAAGCTCTTTGAAACCCCAAACATATATGTGTGTATGTATATAAGTGTCAAAAGGAGTGCAAGTGGGCGTCGCTAAATGTATACAACAAAAAACAAACAAAGATGCCCAAAGCTACTTTCAATTTGCCAAAAATACACAGTGCAATACCTATATATTCTCTTGAAAAAGGTTCATTTAGTTTAACCCTTTGGCCAAAGCGTCTTAAGCCTGCTGCCATTTCAAGGCATGACTGTTAGCAGGTCTTAACACTACCTGAGTTAAAATTCTTATTTACCTGTATAATAACAGGAAGAATGATCTGCATTGGATCTGTCGTTACCCACCGAAATGAAACAGACCTGCCAACTTGGAAATTGGAGACGGGCGAGCTTAAACCTTGGGAGGGGAGGGGCCACTAACATCCCAAAAACAGCTGAGACCAGCTGTACAAAGTTATATATAATACACACACAAACACGCATGCTCCATAGATAATGCACATATTTTAAAAAATACCGTTTATTAATTAATAAAACACACCAATATACAGAGCTAGCAACAAAGTCACTTAAATCCCAGATACCAATCACTGGATTAGAAGATGGCTTGTACCAATTTGAGTAGGACTAATTTTGAGTCTAAGGGACAAACCATGTCCACTGTGATCTCCCTCCCAAGAAGCCAGCTAGGTCTTAACACAGTTAGGGGTCGCCGCCTGTAAGCCGCTGGGGCATTTGACCTTTGTCTGATTCTCCTTTAAATTGCGTGCTGGGAACATTTGTGTGTGTGTGTGTATATGTATATGTAAACACAGCATTTAAAAAGGGGACAGTCAAACTTATTTGCTAAAACAAGACGCTTATTGGTGACACAAACCATTGAGATGTAATTTTAGAAGAAATGGTTTGCATTTTTAATAACTCACAGGGGCCAGTGGATCTTATATCAATGATTTGATTTAACTAAATACAATGGTGTGAATTATATTTTGACAGTCATAGATGTCTTGTCCAAATATGCTTGAGCTGTGGTTTTGACTAATAAAAAAGGGCATAAGTGTAGCCAATGTGTCTTCAAGGCTATATTCCTTAAGGGGTCGCGTACCTCAAAAGTTACAGACAGAGGAAAGTAATTCATGAACTGTAAAAACATTGTTAAAAACTATAGAATACAACAATTTGTAACAAACAATAATGCAAAAGCATCAATTGAACATTTTAATAGGACATTAAAATGTGGCGATATTTTACAACTAGTAATGCTGATGATACTAAATTGTGTAAGGTAATAGAATCAGAGCAGGATGTAATTTCTCTTCAGAAGGAATTGGAGAGACTGGAAACGTGGGCAGTTGAATGGCAGATGAGGTTTAATACAGATAAATGTAAGGTTATGAATTTGGGATGCAAGAATAAAAAGGCGACTTACAAATTAAATGGAGATATATTGGGGGAATCCTTGATGGAGAAGGATTTAGGAGTGCTTGTAGACTGCAGGCTTAGCAATAATGCCCAATGTCATGCAATAGCTGCAAAGGCAAACAAGATCTTATCTTGCATCAAACGGGCAATGGATGGAAGGGAAGTAAACATAATTATGCCCCTTTACAAAGCATTAGTAAGACCACACCTTGAATATGGAGTACAATTTTGGGCACCAATCCTAAGAAAAGACATTATGGAACTAGAGAGAGTGCAGAGAAGAGCCACCAAATTAATAAAGGGGATGGACATTCTAACTTATGAGGCTAGCTAAATTAGATTTACTTACATTAGAAAAGAGGCGTCTAAGAGGGGATATGATAACTATATACAAATATATTCGAAGACAATACAAGGAGCTTTCAAAAGAACTATTCATTCCACGGGCAGTACTAAGGACTTGGGGCCACCCCTTAAGGTTGGAGGGAAGGAGATTTCACCAGCAACAAAGGAAAGGGTTCTTTACAGTAAGGGCAGTTAAAATGTGGAATTCATTGCCCATGGAGACTGTGATGGCAGATACACTAGATTTGTTCAAAAAAAGATTGGACAACTTTTTAGATGGGAAAGGTATACAGGGATATACCAAATAAGTATACATGGGAAGGATGTTGATCCAGGTATTAATCCGATTGCCAATTCTTGGACTCAGGAAGGAATTTATTTTTCCCCTTATGAGATACCATTGGATGATACAGTATGACACTGGGGTTTTTTGTTGGCCTTCCTCTGGATCAATAAGTAAGTATAGATATAGGATAAAGTATCTGTTGTCTAAATTTAGCATAGGTTGAACTTGATGGACCTACTGTACGTCTTTTTTTCAACCTCATCTACTATGTAACTATGTAGTAATATGTATAAGTACATAGCTGTGTTGTCAGATCGTCAGATCTAATATACAGTTACAATCACACAAACACATTTATGGTAATTATTTGAAAGGTAAAACGTTAAAACCTGTTTTAAAAATTAAAGATTACGTCAGGATATCAAAGTATAAGGAACTATTCAATAAATGTTATGAACAGACCTTCACAGAGGAAATATTCACAGTCGATGCGTTAAACACCACTTTATAAGGTAATGGATAGCAGCGGTTATTTCATAGAAGGTTTGTTCTACACTGAAGAGGTACAATAAATATCGTAAAATTACAACCACGTTTACAGAATTCAGCAGGTTGAAATAAAGAAGCGATTAAAAAGTAAAACCTTCTACTACGTTAAATGGCTGGGTTATCCATCATTATTTTTATCGTTGGATTGAAAAAGAACAATTAACCAGTGTTTAGAAATACAGGTCAATGGAGGACATTGTGTATTATGGGACGCTGCCTAGTAATGCCTCATATGAAACTTTCCCTCAAACCGAAATTTCAAATTATACAACAAAAATTGATAAGCCCATTATTTTAAAAGGAAAATGGGAGGTGACTTTAACAGAAATACAGTACCTTCATACATGGAATAAGTTTGAGATTTTGGAAGGTAACATATCTGTAACACAGCTATTGTAGGCACATTTAAAGCAATTTTATTGTGAAAGCTGGATATTATAGTGAAATTAATGAACTGGTTAGGGCTATTAATTACACTATTTCATCAAGGTTAAGTTGAAATATGATGACTTTGAAAGAGCAGCGTTTGCTGTTGGAACCCACGGTTTTACAGCCACAGAACGACTGATGCACATTCTCGGTATGGATTCTAATCACATCGACAATGTAGTAAAACGTGTGCGGGTATAAAAAAACGTTTTTTTATACACTTTTCCTGATATCATAGAGCATTAACATGTTGGGGACAGTTTTGTGCCACTATTACGCACAGTTGAAATTGCAGACACTAATAATTACATTATTACACAGCACTATATCAAATCTGATTACATACCAGTCAGTAAGTACCACTTTGAACGCATCACAATTGAGATAAAGGATGACCAAATAAAAATGTATCATTTAAATATGGTAAGGCGATTGTTAAACTACACTTTCATACACGCAAGTGCTCTTTGTATTGAAAATATGCCTACATGGTGACTGTTAAAAATGATGGTGAATCGCACATGTACAGTATGTACTATAGGGTACACGGCCTACCAGGGTTTCACGGGAGCGCTTATATGTATGGCCGTGGATTAGCCGGTGTTTTTCGCAGCCTTTTCAGGCGTGCGGTACTATTGTTCAGACGTTGATTAGAAATGGTAAAACCACATGTGAAAACAGCAGCACGGAACATCGCAAAGATGTGGGCCGTGCTTAAGCCACTGTGGTGAATAAAATGGTCTTGGCAGCTTGGAAGAGTACGGGTCTCGTGTACATAAGATTGTAAGCTCTTCGTAGCAGGGACTCCTTTTCCTACTTTTAAGTCTGAAGCACTTCCCTTTGTGTTATTTATATCTTATTATTTATATGATTGTACCTATTACTGCTGTGACGCGCTATGTACATTAATGACGCTATACAAATAAAGACAAACATACATGCATACATAAAAAATATTCGAAAGGAAAAGAGACACACAACATAGCATTTCCGCCCAGCACACGGCAGTTTCCAAACCAAATGGACGTACACAAAGGCAAGAAGTAGAGAAGAGCCTCATGCCGGAACGTAAACAATATCTTTTAAGCCGAATGCCACGAAAACCGATATATTTTTTTTTTAAAGCCATGGAATTTTTTTTCCACACATCCTCTGTAGAATGTACCAAATCAGAATTGGATATTTTTGAAATACAGCATACACAGACAAGCATAGAAAAAAAAGTAACAAAAAACAGAATCTGCAAAGAAAGGGTCCCAGAATTTCCAAAAATAGGGGCACTCACAGAAATGTGCAAAAATATAAAAACTTTATTTTGAACAATAATGACGGTGGTTAGAACACACAAACTAAACTGCTACAATATATACACACACATTCCCAGCACGCTCCAACTTCTAACACCCACCACATTTTATTATATTTATATATATATATATATATATATTTGTATCAATAAGAGAGCTACTGAGTGTGGCCAATGTATACAAACAAAAGACAGGGGTGCCCAATGCTACTTCCAATTGACAAAACATATAGAGTAATACGTATAAAGTATAAATACTTCAATAATAATAATAATAATTACTTGGTTATTTAATTAAAGCCTTTGGCCAAAGCGTCATAAGCCTGCATACCACGTCAAGGTAAACCAAATTAATGCAGGTCCTAACAATAAACTGTGAACCCTTCCTTTTACCTCTGGATGAGGGGAAACAACTACAGTGAGTCTTGTCCATTCAGCAAATGTGAGAACCTCCCAAGTTAAAAAGGTGGGGAGGAGTGAGCTCTGGTTATACCTTGACATTGGTATGCAGGTTTATGACGCTTTGGCCAAAGGGTTTAACTAAGTAACCAAGTAATTATTATTGAAGTATTTATACTTTTTACGTATTACTCTATGTTTTGTCAATTGGAAGTAGCATTGGGCACCCCTGTCTTTTGTTTGTATGCAGCAATAGAACAATTGTTCAAAGACCGGTGCTACAGAGTAAGCGGCAAAAAGTACATGATGAGTATTGATTGATAGTCAGAAAAAAGTAATTCTTTTAAATATACTTGATAATCTTCATTGAAAATGATCTTGTTATGGTATGTTGAAACATCTCATGTACATGATTCAGTCTATAGCTCAAATGTGGGGCTGTGTATACCTAATGAGAGTGGGATATGTGGATAATAGAGTCAGAGCCTGCCTGTGAGACTGGTCTTGCTGGTTCTCATCACCACTGATAGGTTTGTACCCCTAGAGCAAAGAAATAATTTCAAATCTTCATCCAAGAACATATATAGTAGAATGAAAAACCACCAGGGTAGTACTCATGAATAGAACATATTCTGACTCGGTTGGTGTTCTTCTAGCAAATGGGTGTCAAGATGAAATTCCAAAATGGAGAGAAAAGCGGTACACAGCAAAATGATTGTGGGGCTAAGTACATCAATTGAGGTTAACATCAATTTATTGGGATGGGTGACACTGAGGATGATGGCAACAGGTAACATAGCCCCACAATCATTTTGCTGTGCACCTCTTTGTCTCCATTTTGGAATTTTGTCCCGCTAAAGTACATTGAATGTCACAGAAAATAACACCCCCTGCTGATACACAAATAAACTCCATGAGAAGATATAATCAACAGAGAACCATAGATCTTAAGGGGTAACTACTGTACAAGTTCCCTCATGAAGTATGGATGACTGTACCCCGGTATGGTGTCAAACGTAGTAATACCAATAGGACACAGTATTTTGCCAAAACCCTGATATCTCTCGAATAAGTCAAAAAAGACCACAACCAACCATGAGGGGGATGGACTGAAAAATGCCAAGCATAAGATGCCTGCAAACTAAGATGCACTGTAGAGATTCCTAACAGGAGTAATACAGAGTGTCTATCAGGAGCAAGTATGTGCTATAAAGTAAAGTGTAGGAGTGAAAGATAATAATGTATCAATGTACCTCCAGCAGTAAACATACCAGTCACAACATACATTTAAGTAGCGGATTGGCACCGTATAATATAGTTCATCAATAATATATGGCATTACACTAGTGTGCCTCCGGTGTTCACAGAGCAAAGTTGAACCGGTCACTTCATATGAACCAGCTCGAAAGTGTCCCATCCAAAGTTAGAAAAGCTGTAGCTATAAGCAGAGGTTTGCGTAATGAAAACGGAGGACACCACACCAGAAGCAGCAAGGACATTCTCAATTCAAAAATCACCACTGAAGCCCGTTGAAAACTGCATCAATAATGTGACTGGAAATAAATCTAGACTAACATTAAATCAGACCTTATTAACAAAATCCCACTCTGAAAATCTGAGAGAGTAGGCCTAGAAAGCGGTATAACAGGCATGCTACCAATATTATGTAACCTAGATTTCTCCCAGACTTAAACATTAAGCAATTTAAGTGGAGGAATAAAGACAAGCCATTGAGAGATACTCCATTTCTAGGAGAGATAGGTCAAAGAGAGGAGGAGGGGTGTTATTTTATATTGCAGACACCTTACAATTTACCCCCCAAGCCCACCCTCTTTTGAAATCCTAGTTGGCAGAATCTGCCTCCCCTTATCTAAGCCCATCTTGTCATCTACCGCCCCCATAAAGCCCCTTTACTATCCCTGACTGATACCACCCAGTTTCTTGTCTTAATTTCCTCTCTGAATGTAGAGTGAGCTGTAAGTTCTTGGGGATTTCAACTTCAATTGGCTTGACCCTAAAAACCACAAAATCCAGATACAAATCAAGTCGCTTAACCTATTGCAACTCATTTCCCAACCCACACGGAGAAACGTGAAATCTCACAACCATTCCTTGTTAGACTGAATTCGCTCCCCAAATCCCAGCAGAATCCAATCCTCTGGCATCCTTCCTGACATTTTCAGTGACTATGCAATAGTGTACTGTGTAAGGAAAATAAAACCACCCCAATCAAGCCCTAAAATGCTCCTCACTAGAACATTTAGAAACTTTAACCCAAAACAGTTTCTGGCTGACCTTACCAACTGCCCTTGGCACAGAATCGATTTAATTCCCGACCCCGATTCTGCGCTCGACTATTTGCAATTAGAGTTCTTAAAACTCTGTGATATTCATGCTCCACTACGCAGAATAAGGGTACGTGGGGCCCACCTACCATGGGTTACAACTGACCTTATAGCACTCTACCAGTTAAGGGATGCCTTGTGGAAAAGCTTCAAAGTAACTGGCACTACCAAAGATCTTAACCGCTACAGATGCCTGCGGAACATGTGCACAAGGCAAATAAGGCATGCAAAAGCACAATATTACTCTGACAACCTGCTCCAGAATACATCAAATTCAGCTTACTTCTGGAAGGTTATCAACAATATATTCCTGCCTTCTAACCATCAACAACCAAGTAATATTACTATTACTCTGACAAACCCCACTGACATTACAAATACATTCAATGATTACTTTGTGGGGTGTGCTACTAACATATTAGCGAAATGAACCCAAACAACAAACATGAATCTCATTTTGGGAGAACCCCTATAGTCCCACTGTGACAGGGTGAAGTCAGCCACTAACAGTTATGCCTGGGAGACATATGTCTGAGTGCTTCATCCAGCACTCAGAGGGTTAACCCAGGAGGAAGGGTTGAGTAATCAGAAGGGAGCCAACACACCTGACAACCAGCATGACATATAAGGAAGTCATTGCTGGTAATCAGGTGGCTCTCTCTCAGAACTATCCTAGACAAGCTGCTATGCAGACGGATTCACAACTACAGCTCTAAAAGTCACAGTAAGAACTGTTCATATTATTTTTCTGTCTTTTTGATATGTTAATGGTAATGGATTAGCCAGCCAGCCTGATAGGCTGGAGTGTTAGAAAGTTCTCCCAATGTGGAGCAGGTTTTATTTTGCTATGTTTTGTTTATGCCTTAAAGGGACAGTGTGCCCCATGTTTAGTTATGCTGTGGAGCAATAAAGCCATTCAACTTTTGCTCTAAACCTGAAAATACAAGTGTAGACTATTGACTGACCTCGCCTACAGGCCGTCCTGCCACACCCACCCTCTCCCAACACTGCCCACAATTTTCAATTTGGCCCAGTATCCGAAGAGAAGATTACACAAGCGCTCCTCAAATTAAAACTAAGCAACCAATGTTGACCTGACTTACTAAAATCAAAGGGCCTCATGCAGTAAGCGCCGAAAAGCCAGTTTTCGCCATTTTTACACCAAAAATGCCATGGCGATTCAATAAGCGCACCGATAAGCTGCTGAAAACACAAGAAATCTGCAAATTTTTTTGCCGAAAAAAGTTTTCGGCAGCCGTGTGGTGAAAAGCCACTTTTTGGCACTTATTGCCACTTTTTTAAACATGATCAATTCTAGTAGCCCCGAGCAGCTTTTTGCAGCTGATCGCCATTCTAGAATTGAGATTTTCCTGCAAATCCGTCCCGGCAACTAAAGTTGGCAAGTTGCTGGGGAGAAGTATCGGCAAGGGCAGCGGGACGGCACTTATAAAATATTTTGGCCTTTTTCCTGCCTCCGATTGAAGCTGGGGGTCTCCGGAACTGATACCCATTAATACCAGCACCGGAGCCCCCCGGCATGCATTCGAGGCAGGAAAATTGCATTTACAGCCCACTTCATTACTTTAGCGGCTAACCGCTACGGCAATGAAGGGGTTAACCACCCGTGCCAGGTTTGTTGTGGGTAGCGGGGGTGGGTGAAGGGGGTATTTGGCCCTTAGTGGGTGTTTAGGGCTTGCAGGGGGGTTGCGCATGGACTTAACCCCTTCATTACCTTAGTGGTTAATACCGCTACGGTAATGAAGGGGTTAACCCTCCCGCTACCCACCCGCAAGGCCTAAACACCCATCATTGGGGCTAATACCCCCTTCACCCACCCCAACTACCCACAATAAAAAAACTACACACTACAGCCCCACTACCTACCTCCTCGGCACTAAATAAACATTACTATATATATATATATATATATATATATTAGAAAAGAAAAAAGAGAGAGAGTGCACGCCCCATAGCATAATACAGTACATTTATTAAGGAAAGGGGAAGGGGGGGGTAGAAAATCAACTCACAAGGGTAAGTTAAAATCAAGCCGTGTGTGAAATATATCACCGCCAACTCTGGTCACTCAGCCTCCAGACCCTGCAGTCCAACTCTCACTTGAAGCTGCTGGTAGATGTTCTCTGGTGCGTGAGTAGAAAGGCTCCTTAAAATCAATTATGTAGTCTTTGAGTTTTAGGAAAATCTCCAATCTCTGCTGGCCGCAATGTGTATCAGCGCTCGTTACGGCCCGTCATGCGCTTGCGTGATGACGCAGTTCTGTTCCCTGGCGCGTTTCGTCACGTGCTCTGACTTTCTCAAAGGGTTGCTGGTGATTCCTGCCCTCACTAAGGATTTATAGCAGCCGGTTGCTGGGTAGCTAGATCGTGTCCTTCAATAGGTTCAGAGTTCAATGGATAAGCCTATCATAGCAAGCTATTGCCTTAGATGAACGAGCATGCTGTCACAAAGTGAGGCATAATATAAACAGAAAATCGATTAGGTTAGAATATATAAAGGGAGGAGGATAGGAATAACCAAGGGATAATTGTTACTAAAGTCAAGTAATTTATCACATAAAAATCAAAACACAAGGAAACATTAATGAAACTACAAAAATGGATAGAATAAATAAATAATCAATTGAATATTGTTAATAAAATACATATATATTGAAACGTTATCTACCTAATAGGGGGACATTCGAATAAGCAATAACCCATATATAATACATCCCATAGGGAAGGATACAATGGAATTAAACATAATAATATAGTGTAGAAAAGACCAAAAAGTATCATAAATAATTATAAATGTAAATGTCCTAACAACAAAAAATGCTAAAACCAATAAATAAAGTAAAATACATTAAATTAAATAAAATAAAATTAAATTAAATAAATTGTAACTCAGTCACTATAGATTGGCATACATAATGATAACAAGATTCGGATTACAATTATTAATAATAAATAAAATAAAATAATTTGTAATATGAAAATACAAAAAAATATAATATAAAATAAAATAAAAATCAAAATAAGTGTGAATTTTATCAGACACCAAATGGTTGTTTAGAATTCCTGAAGGTCATACCTCATATATATATAGATAGTAATAATATAGGATGTAGGTAATATAGATGGTATAACCATACACGGAAATAGGAGTAAGCGACCTTATGTATATAAACATTTTGTCCTGCTGCATATAGACATTTTGTCCTGAGAGAACATGAAGATATAAAGACATACATTGTATTATATCTATTGAAAGAGAGGAGCAGAGGAATGCAGAGTATAACAATATAACCAAGATCCTGAATGGTAGGAGCAGAGGAGGATCAGAGCTATACCAATGTACTTGCATCTAGACATTCATTTAGTCCACCAGGGGCAAGGGTGCCCAACTGGTGGATCCAGAACGTCTCCTGGCGGCACAAAATTTTAAAACGATCACCCCCCAGAGCACAAGGAGAAATGGACTCTAGACCCATAATTGTCATGGATTTAGGATCTTGGTTATGTGCTGTTTTAAAATTACGGGGAACACTATGTGTGTTAATCCCCTTTATCACATTTCTCCTGTGCTCTAGGAAGCGAACGTGCAATGGACGTGTAGTGCGGCCAACATATTGTTGGCCACAGCCGCATTGGATCAAGTATATGACAAAGGAACGTAGGCAACTGATATGTGTGTTAATATAATAGACCCTGTCCTTGTTGTAGGAATTGAATTACGTTTGAAGTAACAGATGTTTGCAAGTGATGCAACGGCTGCGTCCACATCTGTGGTTGCCCTTAGGACCCACATCTATGGACGGAACAGCCGAATCGATGGATTTTAATTTGGAAGGAGCCAGAATGCTTCTAATGTTTCTAGCCTTTCTGTATACAATGGATGCTCTCTCCGGCAAAATAGTTTTCAGATGGGGATCGCATCTGAGGATGCTCCAATGAGTATTTAAAATATGATTAATATTTTTATAAGCCTGATTATAGGTAGTAATGAACCTCACAAAAGAGGAATCCATATTATTAATTTTAATTGGAGCATCATAATTCAAACGCGAAGCCCTCTTAGCCTTTGATTTGTTGAGCATTACTGTTCTATCCATAGCTTTAACTTTGCCGAGAGAGTCTGTTAACAATTTTTTATCATAACCCTTGTCCATACATTTTTTGCTAAGCGTATCTGACTGTAAGAGAAAATCATTCTCTCTGGGGCAGTTTCTTTTAAGTCGGTGAAACTGCCCCAGAGGAATATTGTTGACCCACTGTTGGTGATGATTACTTGTTGCGTGAACAAAGTTGTTTACTGACACAGATTTTAAATTATTATTATTTGGGATGGGGACAAAACTGATTTACACAACATCTTAAGTTCCTTCGATAACAACCCTTTGGGATTAAAATTCACATTTAATATTGATGCTACATCTGTGGTCTTTCTGGACCTAGTACTTAGTGTGGACTTAGAGTCCAACTTTACCACTATGACCACTAAGAATCAAAGGCTAAGAGGGCTTCGCGTATGAGTTATGATGCTCCAATTGAAATTAATAATACGGATTCCTCTTTTGTGAGGTTCATTACTACCTATAATCAGGCTTATAAAAATATTAATCATATTTTAAATACTCATTGGAGCATCCTCAGATGCGATCCCCATCTGAAAACTATTTTGCCGGAGAGAGCATCTATTGTATACAGAAAGGCTAGAAACATTAGAAGCATTCTGGCTCATTCCAAATTAAAATCCATCGATTCGGCTGTTCCGTCCATAGATGTGGGTCCTAAGGGCAAACACAGATGTGGACACAGCCGTTGCATCACTTGCAAACATCTGTTACTTCAAACGCAATTCAATTCCTACAACAAGGACAGGGTCTATTATATTAACACACATATCATTTGCCTAAGTTCCTTTGTCATATACTTGATCCAAATCGGCTGTGGCCAACATCACAACATCACAACATCACAGCAAGATGCCAAAAATTCTTTAATTTATTTTATTATTTTTTCATTTAAGATATTATATATACATTGTTTATTAGTATCAGTATTTTTAGCATATAGTGTTTATTGTTATTTCTTTGTGTCTTAATAAAGTTTATTTTGTTTTTATACTGTTTCGTCCATTGGTTATGCAGTCACTGTCCTGGTATGCGTTCCAGCTTGCAATGCAGTTGCTCACTTGGGACGCAGCTTCCTGTTCCTTTTTCGATCACGGGGCTTGGTGTGCCGTTGGGACTGGGTGACGCGACACTACTGCGCATGTCTGATATGTGCCTCAGCGGGGTCGCGGGCGCACACTTCTGGCGTCACTCCGGGTCCTGTCTGTGGTTGGTTGGGGCATGGTGCGGCGTCTCGAGTGTGCGATGCGGCACTGGTGCGCATGAGCGGTACATCCCTGCGAGCTTTTGGCGCGAAATGTGGGTTATATCTGGCAGAAGGTACGTGTTTATTCATACACCTTGATAAAGTCCCCTGTGGGACGAAACGCGTTGGTGCGGCTGCTGTACATCCATATGTGAACTATGGAATGAAAACGCTCGATTTTATTTTGGAGTTTGCCCTATTTTTTCCTATTAACAATCCAGGTGCAGTGCATCCTTTGCTTTCCTTCATCTCTACTGCTTCAAGACATCAGGAGTGCACGCAGAGGAACCCCCATCCAGCTTTGGCATCACGGAATTCAGGATACCCCCAGGGCAAGTAATGGGCATCAGCCCTTATTGTATTACTTGATACCCCTATGGGAATGTATGTATATTAAGGGTGGGATGTGCAAAATTTACCATCTTTTGCGGTAGTCAGGCAGATTGACCGCTAGGGCTTTATATTTGCCTCCCCTTATATGTTGATGTTACATAAATTAGCCTATGGATTATATATTGTTCCTTTCTCTGGATTATCTACTTTATTAACCATGTGTGGATTTGCACACACTGTATTTGAGCATCGTTCTATCCACTTTTCAATTACTGAATGAATAATGACCAGAATTTTAACCAATCAGAGAGCAGGGAATTCAATAATACCTGGAATTTTACAGCTTTAGCCTATAATGTTCATTAAACATTCCAAAGTAATGTGCAAATTAATTTTGTAACCTGTGTGGTCTTGGCTCACAATGGCACTGACAATAACTTTTGTAGCAGTTTTAGTGTCTGTTTTCTTTACCCAATTCTGGTGCTTTATAGACTTATCTTGTTTGTTTCCATTGTTTTAAGTGATAGCTCATCAGTTGATGAGCACAGAGCTGCTTATTTGTTTGCAAGTCACATGGAAGAGCATTACATCAGTAATCTGACATGGGAGTATTAGTTTCTCAGTATGGTTAGCACAGTGAGACTGCCCTACAAATGTCCTTCTCTATATCAAGTACATTCCATCTCAAAAGGACTAGATACACAGAAGACAAAAGCTTTATCAGTATTACATTAGGTGATGCATAAATTATGACCATGACGCTCAAAAGTTGCCTTTTGCATGTGGCTTAAAAACTTTTATTTATGTTGAACAAAAATCCTCATACTGTATACCCAACTATAATCCGTTTCAGCTATTTACATAAATGCTGCAACTCTTTTACCATTTTAAGAACAATAAATCCCCTGATTACCGAATTCGCAGAAAATGAAAAGCTGCAACTAGCTTGCTGAAATGCATTCAGAAGGAAGGTTGTATAACATGGTATTCTCCTTCACCTTCCCCAAGTAGTATAATTAATAAATGCAGTACATTGCTGCAGCCATAGCACTTTCCTGGTATAGTCAAATAACACCACATCTTTGCTTCCCAAAACAAAATACCAGTAATTTGCCTGCAGTGTGATTAACGGTTGCAGGCTATGGGCCTCATGCAGTAAGCGCCGATTATGTGAAATCGGCAAGCTTATCGATTAGTCATGTTATTGGCGTTTTTCCCTCTCCGTATGCAGTAAGTGCCGAATACATTCAAAATCAAGCCGAAAACAAATCCGCCCACTCTCACGATGATGAGCCGATCACACACAGGTGTATCGGCGTGCGTGGCGGGGTGCTGTTAGGTTGCACAATCACAAATCTTGCTGAATCAGGCGAAACAAGCATGTTTTTGATTGCGCGCCATATTTAAAGGCAACGTGTACTGCTAATCATTCTCTGTGTTGTTGGGAGTGAGAGAGAGAGAGAGACGCACAGAGCTGGACGATTGAAGATTTGCATATTGACTGAGAGACTTGTTGTGTATTGGGAGAGCTTTGTCCTTTGTTGTTTTGTTTACATCTTTGTCTTGTTTTATATGTGGAAGTGGGTCGTGTGATTGCCTGTACATTTCTTGTCTGTTTTTTGTGAGTGCTGGAAGTATGCCCGCAAAGCGTGGGAAGAATGATGCTGGTGGGAGTGGGAGTGCTACTCGTGCGAGTACGTGTCGGAGTGAACGTTCTGTTCAGGGGAGTGATGTTGCTGGTGCACCGAGTGGTGTTGCTGGGAGTGGGAGTGCTGTTGTTGGGAGTGGGAGTGCTGGTGCTGCGAGTGGTGTTGCTGGGAGTGGGAGTGCTGTTGTTGGGAGTGGGAGTGCTGTTGTTGGGAGTGGGAGTGCTGTTGCTGTGAGTGGGAGTGCTGGTGCTGGGAGTGCTGGTGCTAGGAGTGTGAGTGCTGGTGCTAGGAGTGAGAGTGCTGGTGCTAGGAGTGGGAGTGCTGGTGCTAGGAGTGGGAGTGCTGGTGCTGGGAGTGCTGCTGGTGGCGCAGTTGCTGATGGGGTGTCTGGTGGTGGCGTGCTTGCTGGTGGCCAGCTTTTGGAGGCTCTTCCATTGGAAGAAGGAGAGTCCAGTCAGCACCAGCCAAGCTCTGACCCTAAACCTGCTCGGAAGAAACGTGTGGAGAAGCCACGTAATCCTCGCTTCAATGACCAGGAAAATAGGGCTCTTGTCACTGGCATTCTGGAGCACTATGACAGTCTCTATGGACATTTAGTAGGTAAGTGTACCTTTACATTTATTATTCAAATACATGTGATCCTAGGTCATCTGAGTTTTGTTCATATGCAAATATGGGTACACAATATCTTTCTATGTTCATTAGTGTGGAAACACAGCTTTTTATCATGCCTTACAAGGACAAATAAACACAGCCGGTCAATTTGCCAGAACTGCATACAATATGAATGCAACCTTGCTTACATGTATAGGTTTAGTAGTGAATGCTCATGTGCTTCACATATTACACATAAAACAGCATGTTTGCTATCTCTTGGAACAGCTAGCAGTGTAGGAAACTGGTGCTTATATTATTATTAATTTACCTCATATCTTTTATATGTTTTTCAAGGGCGGACAAGTGCAGCAAGCAAAAAAGAAATGTGGGACACAATAGTCATTGGTGTCAATGCCTGTGGGAATAGTGTCAGGGACAAGTATCATTGTCGGAAAAGATTTGATGATATTAGGTCCAAATTGAAAAAGAAAATACAAGACCAACGCGTGCATGCTACTGGCACTGGAGGTGGGCCCACACCACAACGTCTCATATTGACTCCATTGGAGGAGCTGCTTCGGCCAAAATTACTTACCGTCGTCGTGGAAGGCTTGGCTGGTGACCGTGACATTGGAATTTATCCGTCACAATTTCCAGCAGGTGATAAATATTACTGTACTAGGCGTGTCGTTGCTTACAGTTATTTTGCATATTTACACTGCTTTTTATACTGTCTTCACAATATAAGCATACCTGCATCTATATATGTATATGTCTGATTCTGTATATATATATCTCAAAATAGACATATATGTAGTAGTCCTACTAAAAGCAGTAACTAATATAGCACGTGCCATTGCGTGCTCATTTACATGTGAATTCCCAAAATGCATAGCTGCAGTGGAAGCAATTGATGGTGGGCGAAGATGGGGAACAACAGGGTAGTACACATGTGTAACACATGTTCATGAGAAATTATTAGTAGCTACAGGTACAGAACAGAAATATGTATCATATTATTGTGTATTTTATTGATTTTACTCCGACAAACATGACATTACTGCCTATTTTAAGCATGCATCAAAGAAATTGCATGTAACGGCCTACAAACATCACTGGCACTAACACATCTATAGTTGCTTATGAAAAGGTCCATTTTTGCTTTATGTCATATACAGACAGCATAATGAGGCACACGTATCATATGTTATGTCATTGTTTTCATAACTTAAACACTGCAGATGACTACTTAGCTCATCTACCATTGTGTTAAAGCAGCTGCAATTAATATCTCATCACAGCATACACTTCAACAGAGGGGGTGGGGTTCAGCACACACACTAATTACAGCCTCATTTCACGGTCAACTTAGTTCACACCATTTTCACCTGTTTCAAGTAATTGAAAGGTGTGGCTGATTAGGCTTTTTGGGGAAGGGAATACCTTTCTTACAACCTGAATAGCACAACTGAAGTTAATCACACTCATTTGAAAGCTTAACTCTAGCTACTAAATGCCCCAACAACTCATTACTTATCAAAGCGTACGTCACACATTAGTTCACTCATATCTATAGTTGAACTACTATCAAAGACACATTATCACACACTGCATGTGTTGTCTTGTTGAGTCACAGCCACATTCAGGTGTGCCACATCTTCGATTAATGTACCACACATATCCTCTACCAAAAACAACACTTTTTGCAATATGACCACCTTCATGATAACCATTGTGAATGGTCATCTCATGATAGTTATGTACATTATGATACTGATATCACTACACAACATATGATTTTTATGTACTAATTTAATCTATTTATCCTCACGCATTACTGCAGAAACATAGTATGTTGTATGTTAGGGAACGCAAAACTTCTAAGTACACAGGCATGTACAGTGTTATTACAACTATTTATGTTCACTTTCACACACATTTTCGGTCAAGGAACTGATGTTGTTAGTTAATCATAAATACAGAACATACAATAAGTGTTTGTTCAATATTTACACATGTAAATGTAAAACTTATGTTATTGTTATATATAGTTGCCCCTGGAGGACATGTGTCACCTGAGATGGAACAAGTGTCTTCACCTGGGTCAGCCAGCTCAACACAACTAGAAGGTGAGTGTATCATTTGCTGGCCATATAATATGTGCTCTTCTATATGTTATGTTGTCATGTTCATTATTTGTTTTGCACATCTTCTTTAAATAGGATTACTTAGTGTCAGTGCAAATTAAGTGTAAGGCAACATGTATTGTGTTAGTGATGTGAACTATCATGTAGGACTTCTGAGTTTAGAGCAACTTTTCATTCATTCATATTTCATACTGAGTCCAAACATTATTCGTAAGTCAAGGTAGTTTTTAATGTGAGGTTATAAAACGTATGCTAACATGTTAGGTGTTACTTAGGACACAGTACAATTACATAGTAACACAGCATACATTAACATGCCATTTAATAATGTGTACATTTCTTTTTAGAACATCATGGTGATGAGGATGATGAGTATGATGAGGATGACGCCGCAGAAGAGACTGAAATACAATCATGTGACCATGAAGAGGTGCCAATAGAAACTGTTGTACCGCCAAATCGTCCATCAACTTCCACATACGATGCAATTGTAGCTTCAGAGGGAAAAATAGTGGACGCAGAAAATCGTCGCCATTCAGACATGATGACAGTGCTGGAAAGGATGATTGGACTGCAGGAAGAAACAGTATCACAATTGGCACATCTCCACAGAGTCTTCATTGAAGTGCCTAAACAGTTGCAAAAAATCAACACCTCATTCGAAGCATTAGTTGTTCAGCAAACCCAAGCTAATTACTTGAGAATGACTAATGTACCCCAATTCAACACCTCACAGGCTGGATCATTATATGCTGGCAACTTCTCACCACATTCATCTGATCTTCAGTCACCAGGTCCCAATGTTACCGGTCAAGTAGCACACATTGGTGTGCAGGTTCCTGACGACATCCTACCGCTGCCATCTGTACTACATCAGCAGCTGACACCTACAAAGGAGGCCACAAAAACAAAACACAAGCAGTTACTACTGACCAGTTTTTGGTCAAAAACAAAAAAAGACTCACATGAAACAGACCGACCATCACTTGTGCAGTGTCTACCAACTTGCTCACATGTGTCAGTGGGCACAAGCTCTGTCGGTGAGTCACTTGCCACAAGCCCTGTCCGTGAACAGTCAGTACCCACAAGCCCTGTAGGTGAGTCACTGCCCAAAAGCCCTGTAGGTGAATCGCTGCCCAAAAGCCCTGTAGGTGAATCGCTGCCCAAAAGCCCTGTAGGTGAATCACTGCCCAAAAGCCCTGTAGGTGAGTCACTGGCCACAAGCCCTGTAGGTGAGTCACTGGCCACAAGCCCTGTAGGTGAGTCACTGCCCATAAGCCCTGCCCGTGAAGTGCCAGAGGCCACTCAAAGTGGCTCTGTTGTGCCTAAAGTTGGTGGCAAAAGAAAAAGGAAAATTCAAGAGACAACAAGCAGGCCTGTTACTCGTTCGCAAAAGGAACAAAAAAAATAAATGTTATAATTCAGAAAATATGTCTTTGGCCTTGTTTTGTTGACTTCAGATTATCTAATTACTATTGTATGTATGCTGAAGACTGTGTTGTTTCCAAACTTTCAACTATGTTCTTGTACACGTGAAGTTTTGGAAATGTTAACACTCATAATTAATTGTGTTATAAATATTTATGTTTTAATCGTCTGTTCAGTAATGGTCCACCAGGAGCCAGTTGCTAAGTTTAGAGAAGCTGCCATTGACTTTGCAGCAAAACATTGCATTTGGGTGTGTTAATTGATGTAAGAATTGCATATGCATATTAGTCACATGCAATTATAAAAACACCTAAGTAACTGCAAACATCTTTCTTGTACGTGTACAGCAGGATTATGTGTAAATTCTTACTTACCTTTGCCTTGCTTGGCCATTGTAATTTTGTCCTTTAATCATTTGTGTGTTCTTGTTTCAATAACATCTCAGAATGTATAATAATATATATACACACACACACACACACACACACACACACACACACACACACACACACACACACACACACACACACACACACACACACACACACACACACACACACACACACACACACTCTGAGTGTGTGTGTGTGTGTGTGTGTGTGTGTATATATATATATATATATATATATATATATATATATATATATATATATATATATAGTACTATATAAACTGGTATACATGTATTTTACAAACTAATACACTTCATGCTTCCTTGTGAAAACACTATTTTAATAATACAGGCCTAATGTTTGAGAAATATCCTAAGTATGAGACTCTAACAGTATTGTGCTTAAACAAATGTTTATTACTTAATTCAATCATGTTTCTCACCATTTAAATAGGTTTCATACAAGGTATACTTAATGCCATCAATGTTGTGTGTACTCCTGCAATATTAAAAAAAATAACATATAATATATAAATATATATATATTTTTATAAGAGAGATATATTTATATATATATATATATATATACACACGTATTTAAACTCATGCAGACAGGGAGTTAACCAGACTTTCACATACACACAGAAATGTAAGCGGGGAAAAAACATTTCTTTTTGCAGGTGTGTGTTTTTACTGATATGCCTGGCTAAGAAATATTTTCACACAGTGGTCTTTGTTAGTTTTCAAAAAAACACTATGTGAACGCATTCAAAGTCTAGGGATGTTTTTCACAAACGAGATAAAAGAAGGAGAAATGTTTCTCCCACAGTCCCATATCACGAACCACAACTGTTAACCCAATTAGACAAACAAATCCAATTGGCGTTTGAAATAAGGAGTCAAAGTAGTTAGTTTTGTTGACCTTGACAAGGAAAAACAGGAGTTTGTTAGCCATTCAGCACATTCATTTTGATGAGCAAATAACACAGACCTGCACACAGCTTTTGTGCTACTCAGACATGGCTGATGAATTCGTTAACAATATTAATCCCCTTTTAGGGTATAAGTACATGATCTGTGAAGCCATCTTGAACAGTCGCGGACAGAAAGCAAGCACACGCCAAATCGATGATTTCATTCGAGCAAAATATCCTTATTACCAAGACCGTAAGCATGCACGGAATTTTAATTCCTCAATAAGATTCACTTTATCAAGTAATGACTTTTTTGAACGTGACCAGGATAAGCTACAACACACCTATGGTTTCTGGAAGATTGCCCCGGAAAAACAATTTATCCTGAAAGACGGCACTTATATTGTCGTGAAAGGCATATTTATTCCTAATGGCAATAGCAATGTATCCGCTACTACTGATCCGTTTGAATCGATACGTGCTGCAATATCTGCAGCCTCCATTCCTGAAACCCACATTGTACAAGAACAAAAGTACTATGATTATGTACCAAGCCTTTCAGCTGAAAATGCATTGGAATGGGAACCCGAAGAAATGAACCTACCTCCCGACCAATTATTTGAAGAAAGCAGTGGCGATTCCTATGAGCACATCCTGGAGGAGATATGTGTCATACTGGATTCAGCGGTTGGGTTAAGCGTGGATGAAAATGCCTTGCATTTCTGGAGCGACCAGTTGCAGCCAGGCGAAGAGTTAATTCTAGAAGAATGGTAAATATAACAATCGTTATGCGTTGACTCTGCGTTTAAATTTTTTTTTTTTTTGTAACCACCATTTTCACTTTCAATGCGTGGATACAGCGTAACATTGCAGACTGCATAACATGTAGCGATCACAAACAAATTGTTTCCTAATACAATATAGTAGAACCTGAAAGAGTAGTACACATTGCTGACGGAATAAATATACGTACTTTCCTATCCCTTTAAACATATTAGCAACATTTTTCCATTACTCTAACACATACCTGTTTTGTTATCATGCAACATCTACAACATTGAAAACCGGGTCCACCACGTATGACGTGGGACCCTTGTCATGGGCCAAGGCGTCCTTAAAAAGGATTACTGATGTAAGTCCCGCCCCCAAGCGACGTGCGCGCCTCAAAGCCTATTGGCTGTCATGTTTTGTTATAGTAACGGTAACTGCAGTGTGTGATGCGTGCGGCTCAGTGTTTGTAGGCGTACCCTGGGCGTTAGCCGAATGTTAATTGAGTGGGAGGAGTGTTAGCGTGCGTTTCACGCTGGCTTAACATGACGTCACACGTATTGCATTTGCGCATTGTGTTATCGGCCGTGCTTTCTGTTCAAACACGTCTGTTTAAAAAGAATACAGATGTACTCGTTTAGAACGAATGTAGTTTCGTCTTCATTGTATTTGAAATAAAGATGTTATGTTTACTGGTATTTTCAACATGTATTGAACGCACAACGTACGCTTTGTTTTGCGCATGCGCTAACAGTTAGTGGAGCCAAGCGTGAAGTGCGTGCGCACACAAAGATGTGCGCGCACATCTTTCAGTATACAGGCAACGTTCACTTCTTATACATAGTTATGCCTGCTACAAATTTAAAGAAACATTACATACTGATGAACAGTTTTACTTCTAACATATAAGTGACTGACGTGTGTATCTACACAATCATATAGAGCTGCGTAACGCGTTGTCACGGATGCATATCTAGTAAGGTGCCATCTTTGACCATCATGTGTTTGCTGTATTTCAGAGATGTCGGGGAAGATACAATCGGATCAATGTATGATTTCAGAAGAGTCTACCTTTATATGAGATGATTGTGAGGAGGAGCCACCGACTACTATACTACATATGGAACTAATTTTATATTGCTTGCAGCGCTTATTAACAAACAATTAAAAATGTGATACCCTTATGCCTATATTGCATAAGCACTTAATTAACATAATGATGTTGCAAAAGAGTGCCTCATGAATTTTTATTGAGTGTTCTTTAATGACTACTAACATTTTATGACATGGTGTGTTTTATATATAACAACCATTCCCACTCTGCTAACACATTTGTGTATTCTAATATGTAATGGAACGTATGACTGTCGAAACTATGTAACAATAATAATAATAATATGAGCATGTTCATGTATAGGGCTGCTAGTTGTACGCAGCGATTTACAGACACATGTTTCAGCCTGAGGTCCCTGGCCCGTGGAACGTACAAATGTTTTTTTGCCGCATGAGGCACAGGGAGATAAAGTGACTTGGCCAAGGTCACAAGGAGCCCACACCGGGAATTGAACCAGACTCCCCTGCTTCAAACTATCAGTGCCAGTGTGTGTCTTTACTCAGTGAGCCACTCCTTCTCCCAATGTAAAGGACACTTACAACCAAGTAGCCATTTATTTTTAAAATCTCTTGTTACATGGGTATGTAGATAAAATGGTTTGGGACTGTAGCAAATAATGTTACTGGCCAGATGTTATGGTCCCCTCCAATGCATGATGTTCTGAATATGACATCACCATCATGTTATGAAGTACGTTTCTGTGTATATTTCATTAACCTAACTAACTATAGTTTACTGTGTTTATTAATCGTTTAGAAATACATAGTATAGTCAATATGATGATATAAGCTACCATAATAAAGCTGGTGTTATCATTTGTCGGTGTTATACATGGATCCTACACCAATTGATACACACACAAACAGTTGTCTTAAAAAGTGTGTCTATGCTAGTGATGAATGTGCTCCCGTAAGTAAACAAATAAGTACAGTTATCCCCTTTTCTCCAAACACCTCTATATTACATTAATGGAAATTATAAGGAAACATACATAAAATGTGATGAAATGTGAGTAATCATTTTGTAATACAATGCACATGAAACCTCAAGAGTAGCTAAATGCATATACATGATACAGAAAGTACATATATGTAACATTTGTGTTTAAACCAATATGTTGGGTTTTTAGTTCCAATAATTATAGGAAGATTGAGGTAGCCACATCTTATGAGAGATGTCAGCAAATATACATACCATGATCAGTCATACTGCAAATATACCTATAATGCAAAGGAACAATATATAAATTGCAAACATTGACATGCCATCTTCAGTACCGTAAAGAACACATCAAAGTGTGTATTTGGTGTTAAATGTGCAACACCATGTATATTTAATGACATTCAAAATGTAAATCAGCCTGGTGTACACATCATCTGGATGTACATGTTACACTGCACCAATAACATTGTATGTAAGCATACTAGAAGCATGAATGATTATGGGCATAATATGTGTTTTGTCTTAGCATAAGGAATAACACAATGCTAAAATATTATTGCTTTGTTACCCAAGTTGTATTCACATACACACAACTAAAGTACAATTGAAGAGGGATTATATAACCTGTGCAACAATAACATACCGGTGCCACATCCCTTTGTGCACACAGCAGAGAAAAGAAAGGTGTGCAACCCATATTCATCTGTGTCCTAACAGAAGGTTATATAAAGAAACATTATTGTTAATATAACATAATTAAACTATAAAAGTAGTACTAGGAACATATGAGTTTGTACTTACAAGAAAAAAATGAATTGATGAGATTCTGTCGTGTCTGGCCACCACTGGCTGTTTGTTCATTTTCAGCAGCTACATGGGTGGGATGCTCGTCTACCAAAGGCTCAGCTAGGTCTGACTGTACATTGTGCCTGAGTGCAACATTGTGCAAAATGCAACAGGCAAGGATAATATCAGACACTTTTTGAGGCTTGTATAGAAGAGCCCCACCAGTTCTGTCCAGACACCTAAACCTGGTCTTGAGTAGGCCAAATGTCCTCTCTATAACAGATCTTGTAGATATATGGGCTGCATTGTACCTCTCCTCTGCTTCAGTTTGAGGGTTTAGCACCGGAGTCAAGAGCCACGGCCTAATTCCGTATCCTGAGTCACCTATAATGAATGGAGCACACATAAGCTGACATTAGTGATCAAATTGTACAATGCCAACATTCCTAAATCAAAATGTGTTTTGTGTTAGAACATGTAAATGTGTACTCACCCAGCAGCCAACCAGGTTCAAAATGACCCTCTTCGAACGCATGGAAGACTGAAGAGTTCCTCAGGATAGAGGAATCGTGACTGGAACCAGGGAACTTGGGTACCACATGCATTATCCTCATCGTGGCATCACATACCACCTGTACATTGAGTGAATGGTAGTGCTTCCGATTGCGGTACACATGCTCACTCTGACTAGGTGCAATCAAAGCAACATGTGTGCAATCGATTGCACCCAGCACAGATGGTATCCCTGCTATATTATAAAAGCCAGTCCTGACTTCCAGCCACTCTGTTGCCTCTGTAGGAAAATGAATATAATTCCTAGCGCGTCTATTGTGTGCATAGAGAAACTGGGTCAAGGCCCGCGAGAATGTAGATTGCGAGACCCCGCCCACTATGCCCACAGTTGTCTGGTATGACGCGGAAGCAAGATAATGTAATGAGCACAGCATTTTAACAAGCCCAGGGACTGCACGACCTCTGGCTGTGAAAAAATCTAAATCCCCCCTTATCTCCTCATAAAGAGATAAGATTGCTGCTGAACTCAAACGATAGCGACTTACAATCTCCTCCTCACTCATCCCATCTAACAGGGTTCTCTCCCTGTACAGACGCGGACGAGGCACAAGTTGTCTCCTCTGTCTTCTCCTCTGATCTCCTGTCCCTCTACCTGTCCCTCGGCCTGTCCCTCTCCCTGTCCCTGTCGTATCCGCGTCACTGTCACTGTCCCTCGGTGTGTCCCTACCTTGCCCTATATCATTCTCTTGATCAGCAAGCATGTCATAGAAAAGAATGTTCCT
The DNA here is from genome assembly GCF_040206685.1 of Ascaphus truei. NCBI lineage: Eukaryota > Metazoa > Chordata > Amphibia > Anura > Ascaphidae > Ascaphus > Ascaphus truei. Next base: position 386,677,376 of record NC_134484.1, on the reverse strand, counting down.
GCGTCTCCTAAACATTCGCAACATTTTGAAATGAGTAGCTGTGAATGAGCAGGTAATGTGCGTCCTTTAAATAGGTATGTGATGATGTCAGGTGACATAGTAAAATGCAAGGTGTTACATTAACATAATAAAGTACTTCTGTGGCAAGCTGTGTGCACTTGTTGTTCTAAGTATTTGTTGTGTGTATTCTGCAGGGAATGATGATATTTGGCAATGATGTGACGTGAAGCTTTGTACAAAGATTGCTTGCAAATAAATAGTTGCATGTGCAATGCATGTAACACTTGTGAACGCAAGAGTCAGTCATGTAATGAGACAAAAAGGCTGAGATTGACGTGGGAAAAGTTTTGTGTAACATGTGTAATTAGCCATGTTATTGTCACATGTTGCCAACAATGAATAGTCGTGTGCATATGCATGCATTTCTGTAAGGAGGATAGTTGCTATAGAATGAGTTTACAAGGTGTCCCAATGATGAATTACTGTACATGTGTGTATAAGTTAGGTTGAAGTGCTTGTAATGCAACGGTTACAATGTAAACATGCAATGTGATTGAGCGTCCAATAAGTGACGTCATGAAAATAGGGAGGACCCAAACATAGATGTAAACATGAGAATTTAGATGTACATGAAGGTTTAAAGATGCGTGACACATTACAAGCATTGTGTAATGTAAAGGAACATGAATATACGGTGTATGTGTGACATGTGTGACATCATGTAAATAATTGTCGCTGAGTTGAGTAAAATGTGTGATATGATGTGAGGTTCTCCTTTAAGAGTGTAGTATAGTATTTTCCCTTGCCACATCATCACATGATGAGTAATGTGACCCGCAAATGCTGAAAACATGTAAAAGTCGAATGTTATGCAAATAAGACACATCAGCTGTGACACAATGCAGGGAATGCCCCCACACTGTAATGCAAATCCCCCTTGTATTGTGAGCAATGAAACGTAAACAGTACTATACTGTTATACGTCCCCGCTCCATTGACTTCCATTGATGTACAGAAGATTTTTTTTTTCTAAGTGCCGTTCCGGCAGCCTTAGCGATCGTTCTCCCGTCCAAAATGCCAACTTTAGTTGGCGGGAGAAATCGGCCATAACATCTCAATTTCGTAGTGCCGATCAGGCCCGATAAGCTGTTTTTTTTTGTTGAATCCAGCCGATTTAAAAAAGTGGCGATCAGTGTCGAAAACAGGCTTATCGGCAGGCGACTGGCCATAACCAAATTATCGGCTCCGAAACCTGGCGATATGAAGCACTTATCGGCGCTTACTGAATCTCAAACCCAATTTTGGCTATAAAATGGCCATATTTCCCTTATCAACGCTTACTGCATGAGGCCCTATGTTTGAGATGTGAAGTGTCTGTGCATCCCAGCTGTACTGTCAAGATCAAAGTGCTGTTGTGTTTCTGTTGTAATGATTTTGTAAAGGGATTATGAAATAACTATCTTTCGCCACTTTTTTGAATTGTGAGTAGATGTGTTTGATTAAATTGTTAAAGTAAATGGAGTGATTATAATGAAAACAAGACATTTTATTCATTATCAAACCCACACTGTTTGGAATTTACACAGTGGACATTGTTTAATTGCCTATTTCTGAGATTTCACTGTAGCACACCATAGGTCTCTACCAGGGGCGGATTTCCCATATGGCTGAGAAGTCTACAGCCTAGAGTGGTAATCTTTTTTGAGGCGGCAATATTTTTGGAGGAAATGTGTGTGTGTGTGAGTCTTACCTTTTCCTGAGCGGGCCCCCTCCTGTAGCATTACGTCATCATGGCGACCTGATGTCAAATGACGCCGTGACGTCACATTACAACGCGACGGCAAATGAACCCACGAAGTCACATGATGTATTGCCATGACCACGTGGCATCACATGCCGCTGTGACATCATGTCACTACGCTAGGGAGGAGGGCTGGCTCGAGCCTACGGGCAAAACGTAAGTCTGCCACGTGTCTCTACATCTCTTCATCAACAAATCATAACGTTGTTAAAAGTCCTTTTTTATTTGCCGTTTTTGGACAATCATTTAGTTCATTTGATATATTTAGCATAGTTTATAATAAAGATCTTATTGATTAACAGAAATAGTTTTTAAGCTTTTTAGGTTTGTTTTTAGACTTTTGTTCTACAAAAAAAGGTCATAACAAAGAAATCTGATTAGACTGAGGTCCAGATTCACTAGACTCCATTAGGCTACATTATCTGATGTTAACTAAAGTTTAACATCGAAAAAATGAAAAAAAACGTTGTATGGTGCTCAAAAGAAAACAGCAGTAGTAAGTGTTGATAAATTCTTGTAGAATGGAATTAACCCAATGAATGCATATAGTTGATGATTCCAAAAGATGCGTACTGGCAAACTATAATCCCACAAGGCAAAGCAGGAAGGATGTAATTATAGTAAAACACCTTCCGGTGACCAGTAAATAAACATCTATTTCAATGGAAAAAAAACTGATAACAAAGTCCAGAACAAATGTGGGTAAATTGGAATAGACTCACATGGGAATGAATATCCACGATAAACAGCAAGTCCAGATGTATCCAGGATCCCACAGGTTAACTGTGCCTCCACCTGTAGATGGATGTATTGAGCAGGAGAGAGAAAAACGGAGCACTAAATCCAAACCTGGCAATGCCACAAAAAAGTTCAAGGATGCGTTCCCATAAATAAAAGCTTACTTTAATGAATCAGAAACAAAAAACAACACCAACGCGTTTCGGACTATTGCTAGTCCTTTATCAAGGAGAATAACTACTTACCCCCTTTGAGTGTCATTTATACAGAAAAGGAGACACAGGCACGCCAATCGCCGATACTTCCGTGTGTGTCACGTGATGAAGATGTCCGGCGTCATCACGCACGACGCGTCACACACACGTGTACGAATCAAGTCCGACAGCATGGGGGGTGCGGCATAGAAACAAGACAACCACTGAACAAAGCAATGGCTCCCAAGCATCAAACACTACTCTCCCAGATGGAGTCGAGCGTGAAACCTCATTGCGCCCATCGACGTGACGTCATCACGTCACGCGACGCGGCGTATGACGCAAGCGTGTCATAGAATCCAATTCAAATTGAGGCTTTTCTACTGACGTTTGAAAGATTTGCCGAAGCCCAGGGCTGGTCTGCAGATCGCTGGGCAACCGCTTTGGCCCCGCTCCTCATAGGAGAAGCCCAGGCATCATATCAGGGCCTCCCAGCAGACTAGGCAATGGATTACAAACAAGTAAAAGCCGCGATACTGGATCGCTTAGGTCTGACCCCAGAGACCTACCGACAGCAGTTCCGGAGCCTGAAGTACACCACTAAGATGAGACCCCGGGTCCTCGCTCAGCAGTTATTGGACTTGTGTACTCGCTGGCTACAACCCGAGGAGCGCACTAAGGAGGCAATTCTTGAGCAAGTTGTTTTGGAACAATTCCTACAGGTAATACCCCCTTCCGCATGCTCTTGGGTAAAACGCCATGCTGCTGAAACCCTAGCTTTGGCGGTCCGACTCGTTGAGAACTTCCCTGGGGCCAAGGAGCAGGCGAGTGTCCTGAACCCAACGGATCCGACTCCACCGGCACTTGCGGATGCCCAAAGAGGGAGGTCGGACCAATGGGGAACCTACGGCCCATCCATATGCTACATGCACAGTGCAGCGGTCTCTATTCATCCACCCGGTGGAGGAGAAAATGGACCTGGGTCCTCAGCCCCCACGGGAGAACATCTTGGGTGACGATAAAATCCCAATGGGTAGACAATTTTCCTCTGAACAAAAAGGGGACTTGTTAGAAATAATTACACAATTCATTTATGTTTTTTCTGATTCACCAGGGCAAACTAATTTAGTTTCCCATGTGATAGAGACAGCACCTTGGGTAAAAGTACGTTCTCGTCCTTACAGGTTGCCTGAAAGCCGTAAGGCCCTGGTAGAGAAGGAGGTACAAGAAATGTTACATTTCGGCGTGATTGAGGAATCATGCAGTGAGTGGTGTAGTCCACTAATTATGGGTCCCTAAACCTGATGTGAAGGGACATCCGAAAGGTCAATGCGGTATCCAAGTTTGGCGCATATTCGATGCCAAGGGTGGACGAGTTAATTGACGCCCTTGGTAACGCGGAATATAAATCCACGCAGGACTTAACAAAAGGATACTGGCAAATACCTTTAGAGGAAAAGTCCAAGTGCAAAACAGCCTTTGCCACTCCCATGGGTTTATACCAGTTTGTGACAATGCCATTTGGACTGCATGGAGCCCCAGCCACATTTCAGAGGCTCATGGATAAAGTACTGAGACGTCATAGGGCTTATGCCGCGACCTACCTAGATGACATTGTCATTTATAGTAAACACTGGTGGGCCCATCTAAATAGGCTGAAAGCGGTCCTCAAGTCGCTAAGAGAGTTAGGGCTCACAGCCAACTCTAAGAAATGTGCCTTAGGTAAGGCGGAAACCAAGTACCTGGGGTATGCAGTGGGAGGTGGAAAAGTAAGGCCACTAGCCGATAAGGTAGCTGCCCTGAAAGAAGTTCCAACCCCCCGAACAAAAACGCAGGTACGCTCCCTGTTGGGTTTAACAGGGTAATATCGGAGGTTCATCCCCAGCTACTCAGAAGTTGCAGCCCCACTAACAGACCTCACAAAAAAGTGTGCCCCTCTACAAGTGGTATGGTCAAGGGAGTGCCAGAGAGACTTTGAGGAGGTAAAAAGGTGTCTATAAGAGGATCCCGTCCTTAGAAGCCCAGACTTCGATAAGCCTTTTATTGTACAAACCGATGCTTCAGAGATAGGGCATGGGGCAGTGCTCTCGCAACAGTTTGAGGGAGTGGAACATCCGATCCTTTATCTGAGTAGGAAATTGTTCCCAAGGGAAAAAAACTACTCAGTAATTGAGAAGGAGTGTCTCGCAGTAAAGTGGGCAATCAAGGCTTTGAGGAACTACCTTGCGGGAGTCCATTTTACATTGGTAACAGACCATGCTCCATTAAAATGGTTAAATAATATGAAAGACTCCAATGCTAGGTTGACCAGGAGGTATATGGCCCTCCAACCCTTCTCGTTTGAGATTCAGCACAGGCCTGGAAAAGAAAATGCCAATGCTGATTTCTTTTCTAGAGAAGGGGTGGATGGTCGGGCTTCAGCCGTGCGTTGCCCCAGCCACCCACTAACAGGGGAGGAATGTGACAGGGTGAATGAACGTCACCAGCTCTATGCCTGGCAGACGTATGTGTGTAATGCCTGTATGCTCGCAGACATGGCCAGTCCCCAGTACTGAGGTGGGTAAGGGTATAACACGCACCCACAGCAGTGAGGGCGTGCCCGGAGTGTGTAAGATGCGTTGCCGGGCCTGGTGAGAAAAGGGTTAACGATATACTTGCTGAGTCCAGGGTGCCAGAAGTCGGAGGGTTAATGTCCAAGAGCCAAATGGCAGGGGCAGGAGAAAGCAGCGTAGTGAGGTCCAAAGCAGAGTCCAGGGGTAGAGAGGTACACGTAGTCAAACAGAGCCGAGATCAATCCAAGGGTATCCAAACAGGGGCAGGGACAGGAACAAGAGCTGTAACAGAGATCAAAGCTTGGCAAGACACTGCACACAGGAGCCACAGAGAAGCTATGCAGAGTGAGGACTGAGAGGGCAGACTGGAGTTATAAAGGGAAGGAGGGCCAATGGTAGAAAGGGGTGGAGTGGAGGCCTGTCTGGGCGATCGCAGGGATAGGTCCAGGTGAGCAGGGAGGGAGACAGGGGTGTGATTTCTGGTAATAGCCTGCAACCGATGGAGGGCGATGCCAGCGGCGCGGATGGGCTGATAAGAGGATTGGGTGCACGCGCCCTCTGTAAGGCTGCCGTGCGCGCGCCCCAGTCGTGTGCGTGCGGATGCGGCATGTGCCGCAGAGGAACGGCTCGGCATGGGAGCGGGACAGGTAGGAGGCTGAGGGAGCGGGGAACCGGGGCAGAGAGCCGCCGTGGGGCCAGAGGTGACGGGGACCCGCTGAGAGGCGCGTGTCCCCTGATCCATTACAATGTGTAGGTATGCAGTGCAGCAGTGACAAGGTTAACATTCAGCTGGGATGCTCCTGACAATTTGAGTGGTCCCAGCTGCATAATCAAGGTGTTTTAAAACCCCCAGGCTGCACACACATGGGGGCTGGCTGGTCAAGAGATAGGACTGAAACGCTGAAGTAGATTACTGCTATAAGGTCTGTTTTCCAAATGCATGTTTGATGAACTGTCTGGGTTTTAGTACGCTGAAAAGAAGCTGTTTTGTTTTTGTGTGCTGTATTTTTAAGGCTCAATAAATAGCCTTATCGAGAAACCTCGCGTGTGGTTGCATGTACCCTGCAACAATCCCCTATTCCCAAAACTTCATCAAGGTTAACACAGGGAAATAAAGTTACGTTAATTGTCATAGTTAAACCTGGCAGTTGTTCCCTCCAGATCCTAAAGTAGGGCTTTTGTAGTATCACACCTAATTTTTGCGCATTTTTTTACTGCCACTCGGAAATGGCAGTAGTGGGTCAATGTTCATTAAAAAAATGAGTTTAGCACCAAACTTGTTAATTACCTTAATAGTCAAGCACCACCTACACTTTGTCATAACATTTTCTGATACAGCATTTTATTTCCATGTTGTATAAAGATTTAACAGGCATTTCTAATTTGACAAATATCTATATAAAAACATAAACATTATATATGATATCTTAAAGCCTTTTCTAGATTCCTCCACAAGAAGAATTGATGCAGTTCTTGGTTATAGTTAAACTACTTTCAGCTTTTAATTTTTTTGCCCCTGGTTCATTCCAAACTACAGTAGCATCACTAGCTGGAATCTCCTAACCCACATTCAGTAGTACCAACATATATTACATTTAAAATGATCTTTAAACTACAGTATAAGCACTATAAAACAGGGTTTCTTTGATATACAGTAGCTAGTTTCCCCATATTATGGGTGCCATCGATTGTACCCATAGTGCCATAAATCCACCAAGGGATTGTGAATTTATGTTTTGGAACAGAAATCTTTACCATCATCTTTGTCTTAATGCCAACGAAAGAAAAAGAGGTGCGCAAATCACATCAGGACATGGAAAAGAAAGTAAAAACACAAAATAGTGCAATATTGTCAACTCCAATAGAATAGCTTCAATACTGGAGTTTCTATAGAATTTGCACTCAAGTGTTTCACGTAAAATGAGAGCATTGTGGTTGTTCAAAGTTACCAACTTATGTCTCCAGACAGGTACTCCAGATCCACATAGAGGGGGGGAAATTCCATATACAAAAGAGGGAAAGCAAAATAGTATAGTACTGTTTTTAATGTTAAAAACACAAAGTATTCCACTTACATAAGTGCCTTTGTTTATGAGCATTCAGACAACCCTGGGTCATAGGGTCAGACAAGGTATTCACAGCAACAGCACCCGCTCCACGGCCGTCACAGCAGGTACTGGGCTGATTAAAGTTGTCCTCCACTCTAGATGTCATCAACAAGGGCTCCTTAGTAGTCACTGATATCAAGTGGATCTGGAGTACCTGTCTGGAGACATAAGTTGGTAACTTTGAACAACCACAACGCTCTCATTTTACGTGAAACACGTGAGTGAAAATTCTATAGAAACTCCAGTATTGAAGCTATTCTAGTGGAGTAGACAATATTGCACTATTTTGTGTTTTTACTTTCTTTTCCATGTCCTGATGTGATTTGCGCACCTGTTTCTCCTTCGTTTGCTGATTGAATTTGGTTTGAATTCTACGTCAGGAGCTGCACTCATTAAGGATAGTATATCATCTGTGTTACCTTTGATTTGTTGTGATATTATTTGCGCTTGGTTCTTTCTTTTCACAATTGTCTTAATGCCAAAAGCTTTTTTTTCATGTTTCAACGCAACACATACTTGAGATGCTAAACTTCATTACTACAATCATTTCTCTAAGAATTTTAAGTAGAAATAGCTGTGTTAGTCCATATGTGATAGTGCACAGTAAATGAGTATTTCAGGTAATATCTTTTTTAATTTGGACTAACAATATAGATTTTATAAGACTTGCTTCCGAGAGTTTTCTCTCTTCCTCAGGTTGAGCAATACGGATTTACAAAGATCCATGATAATATTGGTTTCACTAACCTGCTGGTCATTTTGTACATTAGGTACACTAGATTTAATACTTTGTTCACTTATAAAAATAAATAAAAAAGAGAAGCACAAAGAGCGCACCAGAGGTAAGTATATGGTATATTTATATGCATAAAAAAGAAAGTAGCAACTTACAATTGGGTAATATATAGTGGGTGCATCACAATGCACTACGACTTCGGCCATACGAGAAGCCAGGGAAGCGAGGTGTTAGCCGGCTTCAAGTCCCATGCCCTGGGGCTAGCTTGATGTTGCCGCAGATCCTGCCCTTATGGGTTGCGTCTCACCGGGGGAACTCGGCATACAGGAAACTGGTGTGAATCTAGGAGGCTCCATTAGGCACTGCGGAAGACACTGATTGGGAATCAGCTGTGCCAGGATCGCTACACGTTTCAAACAATTCTGTTCTTCATCAGGGGTGCAATTTACAGGTCTTTGTCTGGTTTTATATATCTCCCGCAGAGCGGGTGTCAAATATAACTAATTACATATTATAAATGACAAAATTATAAAATCACAGTTAAAGTCCCACACAAATTATAAACAAATACAACAATATCTATCATCTATTTGTTGGTATGAATATGTTGTCCCACACACATACCTACATATGTCAACCAATATATCTCATTTGGAGTAACATTTGATGATATAATTTGTTAGGGACAATAGATTGATATAGTCAAGTTGTAAAGGATTACAACTATAACAGTGGTAGTGATAATGCTAATAACATAAAACTTAATAGATAAATAACTAATAATGAGGAGGGAGAGGTGGGGCTTGGGGGGCTAGGGGGGGGGGGAATTCACAGAGAGAAAGATAGAATATAAATGGAATGAATTGGCAGAAGTTATAAATGTGGAGGTGATAACAATTCCAAACCATCAGGTACATGCTTTCGCTAGATAGAATGCTTGAACTAGATACAAATTGATCAACTGGTAATATAAACCATATGATGAAAATGATTAAATACATGTTGTTAACTAAACACATGTAACTAATGTAGCTCGGTTCTGCTTCAGACTCTGACAACCTGGTCAGGATCTACAACTCTGCCTTATCCTCCTCTCTTGATCTACATGCCCCGCTTTCTCTCTGCCGTCCTCGCCCTTCTAACCCCAGACCCTGGCTAAATTCCCACACACGCATGCTGCGTTCCTCCACTCGCTCCTCTGAACGCCTCTGGAGGAAATCTCATACGCTCGCAGACTTCCTTCACTGTAAATTTATGCTGTCCAGTTTCAACTCTGTACTCTCTCAGGATAAACAAACTGACTTTTCATCACTAATCAACACACACAAGTCTAACCCACGGTGACTCTTTTCTGTCTTTGACTCTCTACTCAGAACACCCTCGGCTGCCTCCTCTTCTTCCTCCATCTCACCTCAGGACTTTGCTGACTTTTTAAAGGAAAAGGTGGAATCAATATGTCAGAACATCCCATCTGTTGCCTCCTCCCATCCCACACCGCTTCCTAACTCTCCTCCTGCCTTTCTTGACTCTTTTTCTTCTATCTCGGAGGAGGATGTGTCACTGCTGATCTCCTCTTCTCCCTCTACCACCTGCCCTCTTGATCCCATTCCTTCCCACCTCCTAAAACCTCTTGCTCCTTCTATAATCCCTATGCTCACACAGATTTTTAACTCTTCCCTCTACTCTGGTACCTTTCCATCCTCCTTCAAGCATGCAACCGTTATACCCTTACTCAAAAACAGCAAGCTTGACCCCACCTGTCCTTCTAATTATCGACCTGTCTCCCTCCTGCCTTTTTCCTGCAAACTACTTGAACGTCTTGTATTCTCTCGATTGCTACACTTTCTCAACACCCATTCTCTTCTAGACCCTCTACAATCTGGCTTCCGCACTGCTCACTCTACTGAAATAGCCCTCACTAAAATAACCGACGACCTCCATGCTGCCAAAGACAGAGGTCATTACACTCTGCTCATATTACTCGAGCTCTCTGCAGCATTTGACACCGTGGACCACCCTCTTCTCCTCCACATTCTCCATACTCTTGGTATTCGGAACAAAGCTCTATCCTGGATCTTCATTTACCTCTCCCATCGTACTTTCATTGTCTCTTTTGCTAACACCTCCTCCTCTATCGATCTCTCTGTGGGGGTACCCCAGGGCTCTGTCCTGGGACCCCTTCTCTTTTCTCTTTACACACTCTCTCTAGGTGACCTAATCACATCTTTTGGGTTTAAATATCACCTCTATGCTGATGACACACACATTTACCTTTAAACCCCTGACCTTACACCAGCTATAGAGACCAAAGTTTCTGAATATCTCTCTGGAATATCATCCTGGGTGGCCATCCGCCGACTGAAACTTAACATGGCAAAAACAGAGCTCCTTATACTTCCTCCCAAACCTGGCCCTACTACCTCCTTCCACAATACTGTTGGAAATACGATCATTCACCCAGTAGCCCAAGTACGCTGCTTAGGGGTCATACTGGATTCCTCTCTCACATTCTCCTCTCACATTTGTCGCTTTTTCCTCCGCAATATCACATATCTGTTACTCGACTGCTGACTCAGGCCCTCATTCTCTCCCGTCTCGATTACTGCAACCTCCTGCTGTCCGGCCTTCCTGCCTCTCACCTGTCTCCCCTACAATCTATCCTAAACGCTGCTGCCAGAATCATTCTACTTTTTTCTAAATCTGTCTCTGCGTCCCCCTCCTGAAATTCCTCTCCTGGCTTCCGATCAAATCCCACATCTCACACTTAATTCTCCTCCTCACTTTTAAAGCTTTACACTCTTCTGCCCCTCCTTACATCTCAGCCCTAATTTCTCGCTATGCACCATCCCGACTCTTTTGTTCTTCTCAAGGATGTCTTCTTTCTTCCCCCTTTGTATCTAAAGCCCTCTCCCGCCTTAAACCTTTTTCACTGACTGCCCCGCACCTCTGGAATGCCCTTCCCCTCAATACCTGACTAGCACCCTCTCTATCCGCCTTTAAGAGCCACCTTAAGACACACTTGCTTAAAGAAGCATATGAATAGCAGTGTGGATAATCCTGGACACATGATACATAAAGCTTGGCCCCCTGCAGACGCACTTACTAGAATTCCCTCCTACTGTCTCTATACGTTCCCCTACCTACCAATTAGATTGTAAGCTCCTCGGAGCAGGGACTCCTCTTCCTTAATGTTACTTTTATGTCTGAAGCACTTATTTCCATGTTCCAAAAGCCAGGGTGTGCAGCGCACAGCAGTAATGAAGAGAGCAGGTCTTGCAAAAAATAAGTCCTTTATTGATAATTCATAGGGTTGTGGGACAGCAGCAAACCTTCTACGCGTTTCGTTCAAAAGAACTTTATCAAGAAGTGCTGTGTGTGGTAAAACTAACAATTTAAATACAGCTGATTTGCCTGATTTCGCGCCAAATGGTGACGTCACTAGACGTCTCTAACCAATGAAATACATGATCTCCGCGCATGCGCGCGGCGCCAGAGTGCTAGGGATTCCCTGCTCATACCAGCCGTGTTCAATCACAGGATGCACGCCCCTCCGGGCATCTGAGGAGCTGACAAACAAATTTGTTGAGAGAGGATATGATCGGGAGACCCTCCAGACTACACTACAGGAAGTCAAAGAAATTGAGCGAGCAACTGTATTGCCGTCTGTATCCAGAGTGAGGGGGGGCACACACACTGAGTCTCTGAAGGGTACAAAAAGAGACACCAAGGATGATGGGACTTGTCCTTTGTTTATTTCACATTTAGTAAATCTAGAAATCAAGTAAATAGAATTGTGAATAAGCATTGGGAATTACTAAGGATGGACCCAATTCTTCGGGAATATACAGATAAGGGTCCAAAATTTGTATACAGAAGAGCCAAGACATTGGCTACATTCCTATCCCCTAGCGTGGTATCAACGCCAGTTAAAAACTCAGACCGTTTTTTGACCAAAGGATCCTTCAGATGCAATCACTGTAACATGTGTCAATTCATGAAACCTGCTCGGCATGTCTTTTCCCACAGTCCACACAAACGTTACACTATACACAATTTCATCAATTGTAACACTACAGTACCTTTGTAGTTTACCTCATCACTTGTGGCTGTGGGAAGAGATATGTCGGCAGGACCACAAGGGCATTAAAAATAGGGATGCAGGAACATTGTAGATTGATACGTAAAAAAGATATGGAACATCCTGTGTCCAAGCATTTTTCGGAATGTGGGCAGGGGGGCATTAACAGTTTCTCATTCGTGGGCATTGAGAGGATAATCAAAAAAGAAAGAGGGGGTAACACTGTAAAAATATTAGATTGTAGAGAGTCCTACTGGATATTTACATTAAAAACAAGGTTCCCTGATGGGATGAATGTAGAATGGAACATCAACCACTTTCTTAAATAAGAACTATTTGTCATTTCAAAACAATATATTCTTGCTCATTGCATTATTATATAAAAAAATTCAAAAATACTATTAGTAACACTCTATTAGGATTTATTCGCATTTTTATAAAGCATAAACATTGCCTTATGTGAATCAATACACATCTCCGTGACATAAGATCTAAATCAATTAAGAGTTTTCGCTGTCTATTTTAGTTCAAGTGTTTCCAATTTAGTTAAAGTGTTCCAATTGTTTAAATAAAATGTACTTGAGGTATTTTGAATATTATTCATGCTGCCACAGTATTGTCTACTATGTATTCATCCAAACCACGTTATAGACAAATTAATGATAGTCCTTTCTATTTTTAATGCATATATCTTCTATACGGCACTTCACATTATATAGAAATGAATTGTATGTTAAAACAACATGACCTCTATTTTCATCCATTAGGGCATGCAATTTGCTGTTGTTTATTCACAGGCACAAGAAACATTTGCACTTTTTTTAACATGTTTTTATTGCTTTCTTAGCATTTTTTTAATTAATAAATTGTTTTGTTTAATATAATTTTTAATCAATAAATTGTCTTGTTATATGTATTTTTCTAACTAATAATTATATAATTCTTTTATCATTACATACATGTATATATTTTTGTATGTGTGTATATTCATATTTTGCTTATTCTTAACTGTGTTATTTGTATATATTGCAGCTGATTGCCTTGTATCCCCTAGCCTATTCATTCCTTTATATGTATTTTGGTATTACACCGATCTCCAATTCCCTTTTTAGCCTCCCTTGTGGTCGTTATGTTATGTCATGAAGTAACAGGGGAAGGGTGATCTATTAGCGCATGCGCTGAGCGGAGAGGAGTGGGTGTTCCCCTGTGACTGTCAGAGGCGTGCTCTCATCGGTGGAACCGCCCGGAGGGGCGTGCATCCTGTGATTGAACACGGCTGGTATGAGCAGGGAATCCCTAGCACTCTGGCGCCGCGCGCATGCGCGAAGATCATGTATTTCATTGGTTAGAGACGTCTAGTGACGTCACCATTTGGCGCGAAATCAGGCAAATCAGCTGTATTTAAATTGTTAGTTTTACCACACACAGCACTTCTTGATAAAGTTCTTTGAACGAAACACGTAGAAGGTTTGCTGCTGTCCCACAACCCTATGAATTATCAATAAAGGACTTATTTTTTGCAAGACCTGCTCTCTTCATTACTGCTGTGCGCTGCACACCCTGGCTTTTGGAACATATTCTACTACAGCTGCATGCTCTGGAAGGGAGACTGGGGAAGGAAGAAAAATACAGTGAGTACAATACCTGGGGCTAACCAAATGAGGAAGGAGGGGGGTGTCCTTGGGCAACCCACCCCAACCTTCAGGGTACCTTATGCCCTCTTAAGGCTCAGTACCACTAATCATTTATTTGTCATTTACCCAGGTTATGCTCCCTTCCTTTAAATACAGTCCCAACACTTTTTGAGCACCATTTCAAACACACAAACCACTTATTCCCATGACCTGTTATTTATATTATTTGTTATTTATATGATTACCACATGTATTACTACTGTGAAGCGCTATGTACATTTATGGCGCTATATAAATAAAGACATACAATACAATACTAATATACAAGTGCAACACATTGACAGATTTCATAGATCTTCAACCACCTAACAGTACAACAGTTGCCGTTCTCACAAAACTAACATAAAATCCCTGTATGGTAATATTGGATTGATGTAATCAACCACTGTTGATGGTCCCAAGGTTCAGCAAACTATCCGGTCGCTCCTCCTTCCCTTACTGTGCACCCCAAAACTGGAACAATCTACCGGAGACTCTCACAGCCACCACCTGTCTACGTTCTTTCAAAATTAAAGCTGTCTCACATTTTAATCTGGTCTGTAACTGTTACATACACCTATAATATATATTATCTTTAACTGTGTATGCTATGTCTTATATATAATGCAGGGAGCGCAAACTTTTTGAGCTGCACCCACTGCCAGCGCCACCTCTCTCCATCGCCCCCCCCTCACCTTGTTTGCGGCGTCAAATGACGCCACGTGTCATGTCACAGCGTCTGAAACAAGGTAAGTGTTTAGTGTCATGCGATCCCCTGGTATTTAATGAAATGCCTTGGGGAAGAGCGCGGGGCCTCTGCAACCTCCCGTACCCCCCATCCCCCCCCAAAAAAAATCCAGCGCCCACCTTGAGTAGCTGTAGTGATTTTTTTTCAAGAGTGGTAACCAGACTTGTAAGATTGTTTAACAAGATGTTAATTTTAAATTAAGCACTTTCTCTTTCTATTACCAATGATATGTCTTCAATGACAACACTTTTTACAATAAATGTCAAGATAAACACTCAGTAAATGGAGTTTCTCCATGTAATATACATGAATGAAGGGTATAGTTTTATGCCCTTGAATAAGCCACTACAAGTATGCACTGTATTCTTGGAACTGTTCCCAGAATAGATCACAGACTACAAGTCAATAGATAGGAATTTCTGGGTTGGAGTCATACTGTACTAATGCAAGATAAAAGCATATATTTTAATGTTGTTTAATAATAGAACGTTTTATTCCATTAATGGTCTTCATAAAAGATCAGGACCATTTTCAGATCACTTGAATTTTGAGCCTACACTAGCTGTTTGTTCAGATTTAAGTCTCGCACACAAAGCTTTCTACAATACTGTCCCTCTATAAAGTACTTCTCACAACTCATCTCTAAATATGATCCTTTTTTTGTGTATTTATTGACAGGTTTTACTATCATACAAAAGAGATAACACTTTACGTACATATACTTTGCAAATCAAATGAGAAATAGCAATTATAAGAGAATAACATTGTACAGTATATGTACATTACTAATACAAAGAATACATTCTGAAGAAACTTTTTTTTATATAAAGGCCTTGTAGGAGGACATGTGCAGAGGTACACAATGGAGACTGTTGTAAGGTGAAATTATAACAAGGCTTTATTGTGCCTGTCGCTTTAAACAGCAAAAAAAAAATCAACATAAGCGAAATAGTGAGTAACCAAAAACCCTTATCTCGGCTTTGGAGACTATACAGTATATACATGTAGCTCAGCCCTCTCTGACTGGGTTGGTTAGCTAAGCTATTTACCAGCCCTTAATCATGGAGACATTTATCAATACACAGACATAGATAATAGTCTTATACGGAAAAGTCTTATCTGTTAGCTGGGCTGCTGTAGGGGAAGCTTCTCTGCTCTCCTGGAACCGCACCCTTGTGTGCACAGAAAATGTCAGGCTCCAAGCTTAGAATCTAGTCCCCTTTGTCTTGTGGTCAGCTTGTCACTCAAGACATCTGCCCTTCCT
The DNA here is from genome assembly GCF_040206685.1 of Ascaphus truei. NCBI lineage: Eukaryota > Metazoa > Chordata > Amphibia > Anura > Ascaphidae > Ascaphus > Ascaphus truei. The sequence goes on along the minus strand of NC_134484.1, from coordinate 386,661,484 downwards.
TGGTTTAGCCCCGTTGTGGACTAAGGAATCGCTGCTCTGTCTCCAAAGTTCAGCTCAGGTGTGAGCTAAGGAGTCTCACTTCCTGTCTCAAAAGACAGGCTTTTCTAAGCCATCTAATCAGGCAGGTGGTGTTAGTTAATTGCCTACCAGCAATTAACCACCACACTGCTGGATTAGAGGCACATTTGTGAACAGGGATAAGTCCCCTGTTACATACCTCCCCTGTTTGTGGGAAGCTCGGGCTTACCACGGCCAAAGCCCCTCCTTTCACACTCATTCGAGATCTTTCTGTGACTTGAATAAGAGTGGATAGAGGAAGAGAACCCTCTGTCCCGCTGGGATTGGAGCCCTTTCTCCAGTTTATTTTTGTCTCCTCCCGAAGGTGCTTGAGATCAGCACTCCTCAGTCGCTCGAGGAGGACTTTTTCCATGTAAAGTCTTTTTACCGAGTGCGCTGTCATGAGATTTCCGTTGCGTCGGGCACTCCTCTTTTTGTAGACAAAATGTATGGCAACAGTTGTAGAGCAGTTAGGACTAGCCCTTAGAGTTGTCCGCTCTTGAAGCGGTCTTTCTGCACCTCCTCCACACAACGGAATCACCAGTTCAGCTTCTTTGGGATGGAGTTGCACCTCCACCTCCCTTTCCAGAGAACATCCTATCTTTTCAGCTTCCTCAGCTAAGGATTCTTCTGGCTTTGATTCTGCACTCCTACCTCTGTTTGTTGCCGGTTGGGCAGCTGTAGGTTTGGCTAGTGCTTTCTTAGGTGGCTCAAACTTCGTAATCTTGTTTTGAAGGTGCGTGGAGTCCCCAACTCTCACTGTACCCTTGTCCTCACGGGCATTAGTTACTGTGGGATACTGGTGCTTGGGCAGCGACAATACCTTTTTCTGTATTGGTGGAATCTGTAAGTTACTGGTCTGCAGAGTCTCAACCTGTTTGAGTGCGTCTTGCAAGTCTCTTCTCAGGGAATTTATCTGCACACTTTGCTTTCTCTGAGTCTGTATCAGTGTTTCCTTCATATTCTGGAGCTCTGTAATTTTTGTCGTCAAGGTTGCCGCTGCGTCTGTTTTCTCCTTGGTGTACTGATTCAAGGGAATGGAACAGTCTCTCTGTTTCTCCAGCTCTTGCTCCAGTTTCTGGGCCTTCTCCCGCTCCCTCTCATACAGAGTCACCTGGTATCGAAACTCTGCCTCCAATGATGCTCTGATGACATGCAGCGTGGCCTTTATCTCCTCATACTGCTCTGTGGGGATGTACTGGGTATTCAGATGTTCCTGCAGCGCTTGTACCTCTTTAGCAGCCTGCAGATTTTCTTCCTGCAGCGTTTGCTGCTTCTCCTCGATATGCTGGAGGTGCGTACGCAGACCTTGCAGTTGGTTCTGCAGTCGGTGCTCTGCTTCAAACTTTTCATTATCCAAAAGTTTATTTATTTCTTCAAGCTCGTGCAGCTTTTCATTCTTTTCCTTGACGTGTTCTGTCAACTCAGAATTTTCTTTTTTTAATCTTAAAATTTCTCTTTTTTCAGTCTCTGTACTATTCAGGGCCTCCTTGCAGTCCACCTTCCATTTTTGCACATCTTCTTGGAGGCGGGCTGTCTCCTGGCGTGAGACTTCCATCTCCAGGTTTAGGTTCTGAAGCTCCTTCTGAGAGACTTTGAGATCTAAGTTAAGATGTAGGATAGTTTTCTTTGACATATCCAGCTTCTCAGTGAGATTTGAAGGTCCTTTCTGGAGACTTCCAGTTCTGTGCGGCAGCTGTTGATCTCATGATGTGAGGCACCCAGTGCTCTGTGGAGTGTATGAACCTTTTTCTGAGATACGTCTACGTCTGTCCGGACACTGTTGATCTCCTGTTGTGAGGCATTCATCTCTATGCGAAGAGTGTGAACCTCTTGCTGGAAGACTGTCATCTGCTTCAGTGCCTCCTCATACTTCCGCTTCAGCTTAGCCATCATTTTATCAGATTGGCTCTGCTTTTTATCCATGGCGGAAATAGTAGCGTTTGCAGTATCTAGCTCAGTCTTGAGATCGTCCAATTCTTTCCTGGTCAAAGAGTACATTGTGAGAACATCTTTCTGTAGCTTCACGTTATTTTCCCATAGCCGATCACAGTCACGCCTGGCAACCTTCAGGGCATCCCCAGTGCTGGTCAAGGGATTGTCACTCACCAGTTCCGGCTCCGCTTCCCTGGGATGGTTGGCTGAGTTTTTACCACTATTAGCACCGGACAGACATTTCATCGGGGTACACAACTTCTGCCTTGGGCCCTCTGGATATTCGGTCATCCGCGGGACGACTTCTCCATTTTCTCTAGGCTGCAGGGCATTTCAGACCCCCTTTTCCTCCGCAAGATCTGCAAATGTGTCTGTTCCTTCCACGGTAAGTGAAGAACCGCTTTTCTTTTTCTTTTTTCGCCTTTTTGTTTTGGATGACACTGTCCCCTCAGGGATACTGGGGTCTCCATCTTCATTTGACATTTTAGCTGCGTCACTGGATCCACCTGGCTTTTCTTGGAACTGTAATAGCTGACAGAAATATTCGGTGATCCACTGCTCCCGCTCTTTCTCCCGCCGATCATATTCGTCATCATAGGGAGCGGTCTTTTCGGTTCGTACCGAGTTCAGGCACCCCACCATTCTTGGGGTGTTTTGTGGGTGTGACTCGGTTTGGGTTCCCCATAAGAGATATCTTCCTCCTCATCGGACTGGAAGGGCCACTCTTCTGTGGGGTAGGGTTCATTACAGGAACGCTGTATTTTGTCCTCCATTTTGGGGTTATCAGGTATATTTTTCTTCCTGACCTCAGGAGGCACTATTGCAGCTGTTGTCACTGTATTTGCTAGAACCCCCAATAGTTGTAGTCCTACAGGTGGGCATATTTCGCTTGTAGAGGTCATAGCTCTCACAGGCCTCTCTGAAGACTTTTCCTTCCCTTGGGTAAGATTTACAACATTAGCCTTACTGTGCATGCATTCACTCTCGTCGTCTGAATAAGGCCTGAAGGGACACTGCTCCGTGTAGTGGGGTTCTTTACACCAGGAACACATTTTCTTCCCTATTTTTACAGAGTCTGTATTTGACTTCAGCTGGGTGGCCATTTTAAATTCCCAGGGTTCTATTTCTTTAAATACAGTGCTTGCTAGCTGCCCATTTTCTGGCTTCAGCAAAGGCATTTGCTTTACACTATTTACTTGCTATGTGCAATCCCTCCGCTTCAGCAACAGAATTTGGTTTTCTGCTTGAGTTCAGTAATTTTCAGTCTCATCTTTGGGTATTATGGCATTCACACTTCACACTTTGGGTGCCTGTTTTGCTCCCAAGATACATAGGCAGACTTTTTTTACTTGCAGAAAAAAAAAACATTCTTTGCAGTGGAATATTTTTTTCACTCCCGGCAGGGTGACTAAACACTCAGCAATTGGCTTTGGAATACCTTTTACGCAGTTCAGCAATCCCCTTTTCCCCGGTAGGGCAATTTTACACTCAGCATTTGTTTGCTAAAAATTCCCCTGCTTCAGCACAGTCTTACATCAATTTTCACACTTTTCTGCATATACTCCATTCACAGCTGGTTGTCCTATGCGGTGTGGCAACCTTTATTTGCAAAATCAGTACCGCTCGTGGGTCACCATCTGTATTCACTGCTTCAGCGAAACTTTTGAAAACAACAAACACCTATCCCTTTTAAGGGCTGACTCACTTCTTGAAACCTGACTATGGCTGGAAGGCAAAACTCCTATTTCAATGACCATATTACACTTTGTGATAGGCAAATAAGGTTTTACCTGCTTCAGCAGTCTCTCTCTCTCTCATCTGTGGTTTTGTAGGTTTCAGTGCAGTGTAAGTTTCCTGCCTGGGTGTGTATCCCTTTAATTCTGATCTCTGCTGCAGGTGAATCTTTGTTTTTGTTGCTCAGGTTTGTTTGCAAGACTTTATGCAGGCAAAAGCACACAAAAAAAATTCCACAGGCAATCTCCAGCCCTTTAAATTTCAAAGGCCACCTCTCATCCCAAATTTCTGACACCATATGTAGGAGGACATGTGCAGAGGTACACAATGGAGACTGTTGTAAGGTGAAATTAATAACAAGGCTTTATTGTGCCTGTCACTTTAAACAGCAAAAAAATATCAACATAAGCAAAATAGTGAGCAACCAAAATCCCCTATCTCGGCTTTGGAGACTATACAGTATATAGATAATAGTCTTATACGGAAAAGTCTTATCTGTTAGCTGGGCTGCTGTAGGGGAAGCTTCTCTGCTCTCCTGGAACCGCACCCTTGTGTGCACAGAAAATGTCAGGCTCCAAGTTTAGAATCTTGTCCCCTTTGTCTTGTGGTCAGCTTGTCGCTCAAGACATCTGCCCTTCCTTGGTTCAGCCCCGTTGTGGACTAAGGAATCTCTGCTCTGTCTCCAAAGTTCAGCTCAGGTGTGAGCTAAGGAGTCTCACTTCCTGTCTCAAAAGACAGGCTTTTCTAAGCCATCTAATCAGGCATGTGGTGTTAGTAATTGCCTACCAGCAATTAACCACCACACTGCTGGATTAGAGGCACATTTGTGAACAGGGATAAGTCCCCTGTTACAGGCCTATTGTCTATTTAAACAACAAAAGGCAGGGGAGCCCAATGCTACATCCAATTGACAAAACATACAGTATATGGTAATAAGTACAAAGTTAAATACTTCAATAATAATATTTTCTTGGTTATTTAGTTAACCCTTTGGCTAAAGCGTCATAAGCCTGCATACCAACGCCAAGGTATAACCAAATATGCAGGTCCTTACACTACACTGTGAACCTTTCCTTTTACCTCTGTATGCCCCTCTCGACCCTATTCCCTCCCATCTTCTCAAACCTTTTGCTCCTACTCTAATTCCTATGCGCACACATTTTCAACTCTTCCCTCTACTCCTTGTAAGGATTTTGCTCGATCCGTGCCGGGTTTTGCTGCAGTTCGGGTTTTCCAGGTTGCCTGCCCTTTCTGCTCAATCTGGCCATTTTTGTTACTGGCAGACTGCTATATAAGGCTTGTTATATAGTGCGGGTGCAGGCGTGCACCCGGTGTTGCAGGTGGCATGCGCGTTTAGTTGCTAGAGCGCAGGTGGTGATGCGCGTGGCTAGGGGGCGTGGCTTTGACATCACAGCGTTGTGATTGACTTGCAGAGTGGCAGCAGCGCAAAAATACAAATTTCTTGTATTTTCACAGATCTGCTGCTCATGGCTGTGCGCATGTCTCAAGGCTCATACCCTGCAATTATCATTGACGCGCGCACTATATTACAAGCCTAAGGCTGCACTTCCTGGTGGGAGTTGCCGAGCAAGGTTCTAACGTTTGCAGTTCCTGTTGTCTACGCTGTCACACTTACCTTTTTGTCTGTTTGGATTTCCCTGTTGCTGACCCTGGACCATGACCCGACCTTGCTGTTTTCTGCCTGCCCTGAAACTTTGCCTGTTTACTGGACTTTGCACCACTGTCGCCAGTCCTGACCTTTACCTTTTTACCGACTACGGATACTCTAACAGGACTCTGTCCTTGGGTGCTGGTCGGCTATTCTGCATCCCTACCTCAGCCTTGTGTGTCCGCTTCCTGATTGGAGACGAGCACCATCACATTTTGCTCAGCCTAACATGGACCTCGCTGTGGTAGCACGAGCCGTATCTCTCCAAGTGAAACTGCTTGCAGATCATGAGACACGCCTCGCCAGCAAAGCCAACAGGTGGCACTCATTTTTAGCTGGCTTCAGGACATTTTCACCCAGCTGGATACACTCCAGGTGGGTTCTACCCCTGCACCGCCAAGGCTGGAAGCGTCTCCAGCGCTAGCTCCGTCATCCCCTATGCCCAGGGAACCACAGATCCCGATGCCTCTATGTCTTGTAGATGATTTTTGAACCAGTGTTCGATTCAGTCAAAAGTTATTCAATCCACGCTCTTGCTTCCTAAAATGGTAATCAAGTTGATTCTCTCTCTCCTCTTCCAGCTCCTGTGACAAGAAGTGCTTCCCCTCACTCCAAAAACGTCCACCGCTGGAAACCTCAGTTGGTGGACCAGATATCCAAAAAAGAGAACACAGGAGCGCACCAAGGTGAGAACAATTGTAATGGTAAGTAGAATATAGCAAACAAATAGTAACTTACATATAAGTAAAATTCAGTCCGTGTAGTGGTTAATCAAACTCCTCCATGTGTCGGCATACAGTGGAATAGATGGGGGAAATGCTGGTTTAGTAGGTATCAGTCCTGCGCTGGGGCTGAGCCGATCGCACTCTGTAACAACTCACTTCCTGGTTCATGCAAGTTCATGCGTCATTGAAATACCCGGATGAGAAAGGACCCCTTATCCTCATCACTGATGAGCATACAGGATATGTGAAAAGCGTAGGGAAGGATTAAGAGTGAGGAACCAGGTCATATACCGCTTGGTTACCCTACACTCTAGTGTACTTTTCCATTTATTGGTTTTTATTGGTCTTCACTCTCCATACGAGACTTTCCATATGAGACTGCTATAAACAGTGATGAGGAAAAGGGGACCTTTCTCATCCGGGTATTCCAATGACGCATGAACTTGCACGAACCCAGAATATCTATTACACCAGCATTTCCCCAATCTATTCCACTGTATGCCGACACGTGGAGGAGTTTGATTGACCACAACACGTACTGAATTTTACTTATATGTAAGTTACTATTTATTTGCTATATTGTACATACCATTACAATTGTTCTCACATTTGGCGCGCTCCTGTGTTCTCTTTTTCAGTGTTCGATTCAGTTCGAACTCCAGACCTCCATGTTCTGCACCCATCGATCCAGGGTAGCCTACGTAATTTCCCTACTGACAGACAAGGCTTTGGCCTGGCCTCCCCTCTCTAGGAAAAGGAATCCTCAATGGTTAACAATGCCGCTGCCTTTCTCCAAGCATTCAAAAGAGTTTTTCATGCACCCGATCGTGGGCCCTCTGCTTCTGCTTTGCTCCTTTGAATCCGGCAAGGAACCCGCACTGTGGGCCAGTATGACATTGAATTCAGAACCCTTGCTGCAGAGATGGGCTGTAACAATGAAGCTCTGCTGGCATCATTTTGGCAGGGGCTTTCTAAGTGTTTAAAGGACGAACTGACTTGCCGGGACACCCCAAAGAATTTGGAGGAATTAATTGCTCTCTGTATCTGAATAGATCTCTGGATGCAAGAACGACAGACCGGGCAAAACAAGTCCTCAAAACCCCAACAATTCGGCTTGCCCGAAATTGTCCTAAATCGGGTAAGCTCCAGTGACCAGGGAAGATAGCGGAATATTCTCTGGGCTTTCCTTCTAATCCTTCTCCATCTCAACCTTCAGACCAGATTCCATATTCACGTAGGCTTTTGTGTATTCAGGAGCCGCAGGGAATTTCATTGAGCACGCATTTGCGGAACTCCACTCCCTTCCTCTCCATACTAGGGAGATTCCATTAGTGGTAGTGGCCATTGATGGAAGACCGCTGGTACCTGAGACCATCACTCTCCAGACTAATCCTTTGCTGGTTACGGTTGCGGCACTTCACAAAGAAACACTGTCATTCTATGCAATTTGCTCTCTGTCGACTCCAGTGGTCCTAGGACATCCCTGGTTGCGGCACCACAACCCTAAGATTCATTGGGCGACCAATCAATTGATAACCTGAGGACAACATTGAGCCTTGAGAAAGCTTCTTGCCTAGCGAAACGTACGTCGGCAGTGACGTCATTACGTCAAGGGGGCGGGACCAACGCTCGTGATCGGAGCGTGTCCTGACCCAGAGTAACACTCTCATACAGAGAGCTACATGTGAGCATTAGCTCAATATTGATTTGAATAGGCAGAAACCGCGGAGACCTGTGACACACCAGGCATCAGCAGAAGTGTGTATGTTTGATACAGTTTGGTCACGGTTGCTGCCATTTTTATGCTACCAGTACCTCGTGTTGTTTTTTTATTTTTTCAAGTGTTAGTAGACACTACTTGTGATCTACATTTTTTCTATTCACGGGTCTGCAGCAATTCTTTTTTCTGCCATTACTATATACTACCCCCCCCCCCAGGAGACTGACGTGGGGGGAGTCTATAGCAGGGACTTAAGCAGTGATCTGCCCATCCCTACATTAACCTACTGTGGTATATACTCACTTGGTTCATGTAACTAAGTAGACAGGGGCTCTATCTGTTATTTATACACTATATACGCAGATACCTGTGGCTGTTTATAACATCTAACTTTCCCCTGCACATATGATCAAGGGTAGAGCCAACACTTAACACACGAGTCTGGTGCCTTTTATTTTCGCTGCGCTTTTTTGGCCTACTAGCACATATCACCCTGGTACTTAGTGTCCGTTATATTTTAATTGAGTTAAGACTCCAATAAATGATATTTTAATTTAGTCAATTTACACATTGCATCCCACACTACCTCCTTCACTGTTTTTGTGCACTGTTGAGTGCTCTCCGCTGGGGTTCTTTTTCTCTACAAGTACTGAGGACAACATTGCCATGAATCTTGTCTTCCGGTGTCTCGCCGGTGTCTGAGGTTCGGCTACCTACAGAGACTTCCTTGTCATGCCTTCCAGTTTCTTACCAGGAGTTTGCTGATGTATACGACAAAAACCAGGCAGAGGAGTTACCACCACACCAACCTTATGATTGTGCAATCGACCTGCTCCCAGGAGCCATCCCTCCCCGAGGCCGCACTTACCCCCTTTCGGAACCAGAACCCAAAGCTATGCGGGAATACATTTCGAAGAACCTTCCGCGTGGTTTTATTCGCAAATAAAGTTCCCCCACTGATGCGGGTTTCTTCTTTGTTTCCAAAAAAAATGGTTCTCTCTGGCCATGTATAGATTACAGAGGCCTAAATAAAATCACCGTAAAATAATCGGTATCCTCTACCCCTTATTCCTGAACTGTTCGACCGCTTGCGCAAGGCTATGATCTTCACCAAACTGGATCTTTGAGAAGCTTACAATTTCAATCGGATCAGAGAGGGTGATGAGTGGAAGACAGCCTTCAATACCCGTGACGGCCACTACGAATATCTGGTCATGCCATTCGGGTTATGCAACGCACCAGCCGTATTTCTAAATTTCATCAATGAGATTTTCAGGGATCTACTCAATCAATTTCTCGTGGTATATCTGGATTTTAGGAAAACAAAAAGGGAATATACCGCGAATCAGATAGTGTCTCCTTAGTGATTATTAATTAGGTCCAAAATAGGATCAACACATAGTAAAATTGAAATACAATACAATACGTGATAGCGATAAATAAGTGATATATTTCTGTACATAATACAAATCTGTGAAAGAACAACAAAGTAATGACAAACCTGTGTTGTGACCAGATATGAGATACAGCAGCTGGTTACAGAGGATGGCTCAACATCCTCATGGGCTAGTACAAAAACAAAAAGAAAACGGTGCGAACATCACATAGTGTAGTATATATTATTAAATGAGTATTCAATCAGCAAGTGAGCGTTACACGTACATCAATGGTGAAATTGTAAGGCATGACATGTTATGGACATGTTACCACACTGGAAGTGACCGCTGCTTTCCATACCGCAAGACCAATCCCATAGGATCCGGCTGGATTGGAAATCCTGGACCTCCTCTCGGTATACAGCTGACCGCGGGAATCGCCTGGTATCGGTCCGTGTACGACTGTGCTTCCTGTATCTTGAGCGCTGGTGTAGGGACCCGTCCGCACTGACGGCAAATGCTGATTACACACGCCGAACTCTGGTGGCCACTGATGATGTCACGGCTTGTGTCGCTTGTTACCACGACTCACCGATAGACTGGCAAAAGTTTTGTATGGCCGCAAACTTGTGGGGCTGTAACAGTGCTTCTGGAATGCCAATAAAGTACAAGGATTGCACTATATAAATCTTTACTTTCCAACCCATGACCTTACACCTGTTGTACAGACCAAAATTTCTGAATGTCCATGACGGAGCGGCCTTGTAGTTATGGTCAGAAGAAGCTCACCAACCACTTTTTGCAATGAAAGTCCTTTATTTCACTTACCAGGGAAAACAGGTTGCCATATACTCTTAATGGAAATAGAATAGAGCATTCAAAGTAAGTACCATAGAACTGCAAAGTAACACAACAGTCCTTAATTTCAGGTGCACAAAATGGAGTTCAGGCCTTTCCCCAGACTGTTGCCCTGCAACCTGCTTCAGCCCATGGTTGAAAGCAAAAATGAGAGACAGCAGGAAGTCTGCTGCCTGCCTTTTATATCTCTCCTTTCCAATCAGTTAGCAGACCTACAAGCTAGCGTGTGGTTTTTCTGGCCTGCTAAAGTGAGAGCATTTTTAACCTCTTATATACTCCCTCACAATGTCTTTCTGCTATATAATCCTGGAACTTCCTCCCAAACCTGGCCCCACTATCTCCTTCTACATTACTGTTGGAAGCACTAGCATATACCTAGTGTCACAAGCACACTGCGTAGAGGTCACATTTGACTCCTCCCTCACATTTCCCTCTCACTTTCACTGTCGTTTTTTCCTCCGCAATATTGCAAAGACACGCCCTTTCCTCTGTTGTCTTACTGCTAAAAACTCTGACACAGCCCCTGATTCTTTCCTGTCTTGACTACTGTAACCTCCTGCTGTCGAGTTTTCCTGCCTCTCACCTGTCTCCCCTACAATCTATCCTAAATGCTGCTGCCAGAATCACTTTACTCGCTCCTAAATCTGTCTCCACGTCTCTCCTGCTCAAATCCCTCTCCTGGCTTCCTATCAAATCCTATATCACACACTCGATTCTTCTCCTCAGTTTTAAGGCTATACACTCTTCTGCCCCTCCTTACATCTCAGCTCTAATTTCTTGCTATACACTATCTTGACTCTTACGTTCTGCTCAAGGTTGTCTTCTATCTACCCCTTTTGTATCTAATGCGCTCTCCCACCTTAAACCGGTCTCACTCACTGCCCACACCTCTGGAATGCTCTTCCCCTCAATATCCGACTAGCACCCCCTCTTGTCACCTTTAAGAGTCATCTTTAATCACATTTCCTTAACGACGCATTTGGTAGCTCTGTGGCTTATACTATACACTTCATACATAGAGCTTGGCCCCTTGCAGATGTACTTACAAGAACACCTTCCTACACTCTGTACATTGTTCCTACTTACCAATTAGATTGTAAGCTCTTTGGGGCAGGGACTTCTTTTCCTAATGTTACTTTTATGTTTGAAGTGCTTATTCCCATTACCTGTTATTTGTATTATTTGTTATTTATATTATTATGTCAGGTGAATTACTGCTGCGAAGTGTTATGTACATTTATGGTGCTATATAAATAAAGATATACATACTGTACATACAAAAGTCGAATTAGACCAGGAATTTAAAGAATAAGAGCAATATATTGTCAGGATAAGGCAGCATTTTTGAATTAGAATATTTCTCTAGTGAAGTAAGATGAAGAATTGTACAGCTCGATTTTCTGAAAATATTAGAGTCGTAAATAAGCAGTAGGATACAAACAAGATAATATGTAAACCAATCTTTCCAAATAGTGAGTTGTTGCCCAACAAATTAGCATTTTCTCTATACACTGGCGACACACTTTATTCGAGCTTGGCTAGTCCCACGAATTCGGGTATACCCGGGTGTATTGAGGTTTGTGACTGTTTTCTGCCCGAGTGCATTGAGTTATTTTCCAAGCAGGGATTGAAGCATTTTATTCCCGCTGGCTGCAATACTGCACAGTATATATATATATACTGCATTACAATTCATGAATTTATGCCATCTGGTAGACATGCGAAGCATTGCAGCCTATTAAATCCTAATCATTATCATTTAACAGATCAGCCGCCCATCAGCCAGGCATGAACCCAGGCTGGGAAGGCAAACGCAACGGGGCTTGTCAGAGGTGAGGAGCGGCGCATTCCAGGTATCTGCCAGGTACATACTGGGTATTTGCTCGAATAAAGTGTGTCGGTGCAGTATTTTGTAAATATGATATAGACTACAAGAGGGCCCCACTAATATGGCAGGTTCCATTCTGAGGACCCGCCGCAAAGCAAAAATCGCCGGAAAGTGGAACCGGCGATTTTTGTTAGGTGCGCATGCGCAGACCGGCAATGTGCCATTCTGCACATGCGCGACAGAAGGAAACCCCTCCATTCCGCGCATGCGCGACACCTGGCCGGCCCGTTCTGCGCATGCGCGGACATGGTGGCGACATGGTGGCCCTCTTCTCGGCACCGCCGTATCGGCAGATCGCAGAAAAGCTGAGCGCCGAGAAGCGGGGCCCTGCTGTACTTGTTAGGAAAATAAGAACCGTTCAACTATATGCTACAGAGTTTGAGATATATATTTCATGATAATCAACATCCCTTGTCGATCCACTGATGGATGAAGGCCTCTCCAATGATCTTCTTATTGATTTTATTCAAAAGGTTCCCATCCATTGTTATTTGCTGTCCAAGATATACATAGTCTTCGACTTCTTCTAGTTTTATTCCATTTATTTTATTTTTTCAGACTTGACACATTTGTTGAACATCACTTTGGTGTTGCTGAGATTCATATGGAGGCCCACTTTCTTACATGCTTCAACGGGTTCTCTAATTTGTTGCTGGAGGTCTTCTGGACTAGTGGCAAAAATAAAATTGTCTTCTGCTATTCACAGATGACTCACGTATTCACCTTTGATTTTGAATCCTTTTTCATCCCAATTTATTGTCTTGAACACGTTTTCAGTGTTCCTGTGAAAGGCTTTGGTGACACGAATTAACATTATATTAACGATTAAACAAGAATAATTGAGCTGTGTGACTGAATTGCAGTTCAGTTCAAGTGCAGTTGGATTAAATGTGGAGTTATAACCAGGATGATATGAAATTAAAAAGAGTGGAAACAAGGTAGATATATTAGATAAGTAAATTGTTAGTTAGCACTAAATACTAGTAATAGTTGCATTAATGTGAGTTGGGTTCAGAATGCCACTCAATATATGTATGTGCATATGGAGCAGCCATTTCAGGGAGCATACCTCTGTGGGAAGTGTGAGCGGGTGGTCCCTTTTTGGAGTATCAGATTGTTGATCTGAAGAGGCAACTTGTAGAATTTAGGGGTATTTTCAAATCTTGAAAGGAGTTTATTTCTCCCTGCGCAGTCCCGCACTAGAACCAGTGGTATATAGGGTGGAGCTGTGACTGAAGAGGTAGGTACCTGGGTAGGAGAAAGGGAAGCAGGGGGAAGAAGAAGATGCAGGCCAGTTCTGAGCTGAACCATCCCAATAGATTTGCAAGATTGAGTGAATATATTGGGGGAGTTAGGTCAGGAATGATAAGGCTGGAGGAAACCGAGTCCTCTAGCAGCCAGGGAAATAGTCCCTCCAGCACAGACGAGACTCAGGATACTCAAGGACCAAGGCAGGTTGTGGTGTTAGGAGTCTCCATTATTGGGAGGGTAGAGAGGGCAATCTGTTGCCCTGACTGCATGAACTGAAGGGTATGTTGTCTCCCCGGTGCTCGAATTAAGCACATTGTGGATCGGGTAGAGAGATTGTTGGGACGGGCTGGGAATGACCCATCGGTCATAGTACACGTTGGCACCAATAATTGTTAAGGTTAAAAATTATTTCGGGATCTTGGCCGCAAGCTTAATGGAAGGACCTCCAAGGTAGTATTTTCAGAAATCCTACCAATCCTACAAGCTAACCGAGGGAGACAGTTGGAACTTAGGGAGGTTAATACATGGCTAAGAAAGTGGTTCAGAAAGGAGGGGCTGGGTTTTTATAGCACTGGTAGTCTTTCTCTGAGATGTGCTATCTTTATAGTATGGATGGATTGCACCTCAACGAAGAGGAATTGTGCCAGGTAGTGTTAGGACCTGCAGATTGGTTGTGCCGTGAAGTGGCTGCAGGCTTATAACCTTTTGGCCAAAGGGTTTAACTAAATGACCCTTATTCATGAAGAGATAAGCACTGAAGTATTGTACTATATGTTGTGTCATTTTGTATGTTGTGCTGGCCTTTCAGTTTTTGTTTCAATTGCACCATTGTTTGTATGTTTTTTCTCCACATATCCTGCGCTCCCCAAAACACCTGAATACCTGAGAAACACATGGATTGAGAAAGCAATCTGAAATAGGGTTTGAGATGCAAACAACATTCATTTGTATTTGGATGTATATTTTATTTAAAAATTTCATTCCACAATCGCATATATTTGATGCACTTTTTATAGTGAACTAAGCACTATTTTCACTAATATATCATTATTTTAAGAAATATCACCAATTAGGTTAAAGCCCTACCTACTGAGGATAACACTATTTGTTTTTGTGCTACAGGGGAGGATGTTAAAAAGGTTGGAAGAGATTTTAAACTAGGAAGGAGGGGGGGGGGGGAGACAAGCAAGAGGTAATGGCTTATACAGAATAGAGAGGAATGGGGAAATAGCTGTGGTCATGGGGTGGAGTGTGGGGAATGGGGAGTTTAGCAAGCAGGGAAACACCTATATTAAAAACAGATAATAATAGTAAATGGCTAAAGACTAAAATCAATGGGAAGAGAAAGGCAGGAGCGCATAAGCTATTTCTACAGACTGGTAACAGTCTTAAGTGCATGCTTGGTAATGCAAGAAGCCTGGCCGATAAAATGGGGGAGCTTGAATTGATAGCTAGAAGGGAGCAGTATGATATCATAAGCATTAATGAACCATGTTGGGGGGACACTCATGACTTCGCAATTCAAGGGATCAAGCAAATAAAATTAGTGGTGGAGTATGTTTATATGTTAAACCGGATTTTAAACCAATTTTATGGGAAGATGTTTATGAAGGATTTGATGTAAATGTAGAGACTTTGTGGATAGAAATTAGCAGTGGAGGTAAAAATACAAAGAAAAAAAGTGTGTGTGTGTGTGCCAAGCACGCGCATTTTAAGTGAAACTTCTTTGTCTTTTGTCACTGTTTTGTCACAGAAATTGTATTTGTGATGATGTTTTTAATTAAAAATCAAAACACAATTTCAGTGCTGAAACGCAAAGATGTTTGATTTAGAACGCGTGTTTTAGCTATTTGCACTTCTATATTTATAGTAACTGTGAATTCCTCATGTGTGTGTCACTGTGTGTGTGTGCGCATCAGTCAGTGTGTGTGTGCGAGCGCTTCATTCAGTGTGTGCGTACGTCTGTCAGTGTGTGTGTGTGTGCCACTTTGTGTGTCAGTCAGTATGTGTGTGTATCACTGCGTGTCTGTGTCAGTCAGTCAGTTAATGTGTGTGTATCACTGTGTGTGTCCTACAGGCTCTCCCAGCGCTTACCAATCCCCCCTCCGAGGACAGCGACGGGGACACGGCGTGCTCAGCGCTCTCCTCTCCCTCCAAGCTACGGGCACAAGGCACGCTGACTGTTCCCCTCCCCCATCCCTCACTCCTGCGGTGCTGCTGTGGGGACACGGTACGCTGAGCTCTCTTCCCCCCCCTCCGGCGTTGCTGCTGCGGGGACACAGCGCACGGATCTCGCAGCCCCCGTCCAAAGAGGAGAAGATCTCGGGGGAGCCGGGGACAGAATTTTGGTGAGACCCTTTGCTTCAATACTGCACAATAAAAATAATAATAAAAATAGTGGGATCTGCTGTATGAGCAGTGCAGGGAGAGACAGAGAGAGGGACTGCTTCTCTCTGATCTCTCGGCGCAGTTCTTAGACTGGTGGCGGCCCGGTAGGATTAACGAAGTGGTAGTCCCATTCAGGACAGCCAGCATTACTGGCCTTTTCGGCACGGAGGACTTCATTCATCAGCTCTTTTCCTTGTGCCCAAATTGAACATAAATAGCACTGCATCTTTATTTATAATGTGACAATATAGTCTGCAGAACAAAGGGGTGGAAAGACTAACAATAACATTAAAATGCATTCAACGCGTTTACAATCTAAAAGGAAGCGGGGTCAAAACATAATGTACAGTGGAATAAGGTAGGAAGGTTTCTAAAAGCTACTTGCAATGAAGGAAGCCGCTTTGATGCTCTTCACTTTGTAACAGGTGATAATCTGACTTTCAGATCCGCTAGAAGAAAACCTAAATTTGGTCCTGAAGAATTGCTTTTACCGGAATCCCAGAAACTTATCTTGAGGCCAAAGATCGGGAAGTCCCAAGACAAAACCATCACCTTTTCATCCTTCAATGAAGTGACTGAAGCACCAGGAAATGTGTGCACGTCTTATTCAGCTCTTTGTAGGGATTTTTACCATTGGACTGAACGGAGGTTCTCCTGCATCACCAGACCTGCTACTGTTGCTACGGGTCTGATGCGAATCTCTACGGACCTCTACGAGTCGCTCTGTTTTCCTACATGGGAATTCCCCTCATGCTCTGAGGCTCCAAGACATCAGAGCAGCAAAATTCAATGGGCAGTTAGCTCCAGCCTGTACAATTTACCATCTGATTCTGCACACCAGAGCCCACAAGTGTGGAACACCACAGGATCCTGGTTTCCACAGAGTCCTCTTTACAGCTAAGCAATTTAAAGTACATTGTGAGTGGGTTTTTATTCTTTTGACTTATGTGTTTGATTCAACTGCAATAAATGTACTGCACCAAATGTGGCTAATAGTAGTTTTGGGCATTAACCAAAATAAAATACACATAGTGCAGTAATTAAAAAAAAATAAAAAAAAATTTGGAACATAAAACCAAAGATAAAAGTGACAAAGGCGCTCCAACGCTGGATCCTTTCAATATGATGGTATAGGTGATATACAAATAAACAGGATAGGACAGGGGGATATTCTGATTGATGCTTGTAGTAAAGTCCCCAGATAAATGATCCCTGAAGGGTAAGATAAAGGCTGTGAAACCCAGTCAAACCCTCATTGGGATGGATCCTGGACTCACAATGAGTATTGAAGAGAATAATAAATGATACTCACAGATGCCCCTTTAGTCCAAAATCCTGATAGGCGTGCAGTCAAGTGGGATGAGATGGGACAAATCTTCAAAGACAAAAAGGAAAGAAACTGGTGCACAGCCAAGAATGGGTCCCAAATGTATGAATAAAAAATCTTCTTTATTGAGCCATCTTAAAAATGGAGGTGAACAACCTCCTACGCGTTTCGTGTAGAAAACACTTTATCAAGGAGAATGTACTGTGACAAACTTTACTACCTTATATACAAAAATCTTAATCCCTGTTTTCGCGCCAAAAGGTGATGACGTAGACACGCCCACAATGCGTGATGACATCACCAGCCCGTCGGGACGGCCCCCATGTCTCTCGTAGCGTCATGTAACCGGAGACCAGGATCCCCATCCTCCCCCGCGCCTACAATGCTCATGGAGGGAGCACTACATTGTCTGTGGTCTGCCAGTTAATCCCATGGCGAGCGCGGAAACGGAAGATTCCGTTCGCCGCGTCATCGCCATAGGTAACTCCCCGGCAGGCATCAGACTAGACCTCTTCCTGCATTGGGACTCAGTGAGTCATGGGGAAAGTGAACTCCCACATAAGGACCTAAGAGCCAATGGGAACACGCCACAAGGGGCAAGCACGCCCCCACGTCATACCCTGTTGCTGGGTAGAAAACCAGGTATACATAATATGATCTACTGTAAACCAAACATTTTATTATATTATTAAAATATCTCCAATTATCATTAATCACATTGTTGATCATATATGATATTAATTAAAATTGTCAACAGACATACCTAAATCTCAATAGATACTGGTTAGTAAATGCATTTATTTCATATAATAAAATAAAAGCAATATATCCTTTATCCATTACTTGTGTATTCATTATTTGTTTCATTATAATATCTCTTACAGAATTCAATCAACCACTGTGTCCTTGTTGTTAGGAGAAAGAACATAGTATAATATAGTATAAGCATACATATGATGATTTAAAAAAAATATATGTAGCCAGGTCCCCCTTGCCGTATTGACCCCCCCCCCTCCTTCTGGTGCGCGAGCCACGCGTTACTAAGAGTTGCGGCCGGTTGCCAGGGACGCGATCGGGCCGGTTGCCGGGGACGCGAGCGGGCCGGTTGCCAGGGACGCGATCGGGCCGTCGTTAAGGCCGCGATCGCGTTGCTGCAGTCCTGCCGGCTCGCGGAGCAGGGCGCCGCCATTGTTAGGGGCGTTGCGCATGCGCAAGGGCTAGGAGCCCTAGCCTATGAGAGGAGGGCTCTGTAAGAGGACTTCAAGTCCCATGAGCCTCTGGAGCGGCCCCATGACGCCAGGGAGCCAATAGGGCCGCAGGAGCTCTGCTTGCAACATACATTTGGCGGGCTTGGAGCACACTGGGCAGTTGGTGAGAGGAGCAGCTAGGGGAAGGAGGTAGGGTGCAGGAGTCAGTGGCTCCCTGCACTAGGCCAGTACTCCCCTAGGCCCCAGATAACCCTGAGTCATCCTAGCTGAGTGTTGTAGGGACAAGCCCTAGGTTAGGGACTCTGCCCCATTATCTAGTTATTAGTAGCGAACCAAGAATATTGATCGGTTGCTGACAGAGAGCTGGACTATCTTCACTGAGGCCAAGCCAACAGTGACTGCGGCCTGCGGGCAGCATACAGATCCTCTCCAAGGCACAGACGGTGTGGAGCTGCGGTGATATTATCCACGCCGGAATTCACCCCACGCGTAGGAGGATATCATGACGATCCAACCCCGGGGGTATAGCAGCACCCGTGGCTGGAGCCCGGGCAGGTAACCCACTATCTCACGTGCACTAACCAGGCCTATCACCAGACATAGTGGCTGCGCAGTCACACACACACACACTTGTATGTGATTTGGGAGTGCGAGACATTGGGTGGGGGTTACTGGACACGGGGTGGGATCACTCTGTGGAGGTGTTAGCGTCCGCCGTGACGCCTAAAGGTTAGCATCCGCCGTGACGCATAAAGGTTAGCGTCCGCCGTGACGCCTAAGAGGTTAGCGTCCGCCGTGACGTATAAAGTGTAGGCACCCGCCGTGGTGCAAGTTAGCGTTAGCATCCTGTAAGACGCCGTAGCCTGGTTGCCCTTAGCGGGGGACCCTTGTTGCTATGTGTTGATGTTACTTGTCTCTATATGCCGTTAGTAAAGTCACCAGTTGTTATCCAACCTGTTGTACGTGGTTATTGTGTATTGTCCTGCGAGGAACCACTCCCCCTCTGGTGGGAGCCATCGCAGGTGGAGGCGCTGCATTGTTGTAAGTGAGTACCCCTAGCATAATTGCCCCAGGTTCCCCGTGGCGGAAGCTCAGCCCTCCTGTGAGCCAACAGGTAACGCACCACACCTATGGTAACACCGTATGTTTCTCCGCTCCCACAGTATATCTGCGATTGGGGGGGGGGGAAAACCCGTTACATTTGGAGGCGCTGCTGAGATCCGATCTGGGGTGCCCTGTTTTCATTTTTCCAAATTATCCAGTTCATATTTTTCATCATGTCCGTGCCGTCAAAACAAGACGTCCATGACTGGGCCTTGGCGCGCTGCGTGTCCCCAAGGCGCGTGGTTGCAGTGGCGGGAGTACCCACCGACGCGGACTGTTACCTCGTACGCACCCAAGTACGGGACTGCCCGGGACTAGCCACTGCCCGGCTGATAGACCTTAAACTGGGGGTCGGTAGACGAAAAACCACCTACCTTATGGCTACCAACCATGACATATGTTCAAAGACTGTCCCGCTTGTATTGAACCTACCCGAGCCCTCTGCAGAGGACTGTATCATGATCTATCCTGACACCCAGGCCCCTGACGACGCGCCCACACCCACTGGACCAAGCGCGAGCCACTGGGCCGCCAGTACTCCTCAATGGACTGGCCCCCCAAGGTCTCCTTCACCCCGAGCGGTATCGGGGGGAACCGCAGCTGGGCAGGAAGCCCACCCACCTCACCTACTCCTGATAGACGGTCTGGTGGCGGGCCTTCAAACATGCCTGGTGTAGGAACTGGACACAGCAGTGGCGACCTTTCCTTGAATCTGATCGCCTCCCAACCAGTAGAAGCTGTCACCATCTCGACCCAAGCCCAGCACTACCGGAAACTAAAAGCTTTTTCTGGGATTCTGCCGACTCCAGCGGGAGAAGAAGGGATCGAGGCCTGGAGGGAACATACGCTCCCCGCCATCGCGGAGTGGTCATGTTCTGAAGCCAGCAAAAGACAAAGGCTGGTCGAGTGCCTCCGAGGCCGGTTGGTACGGACTCACCGAAGCGTGGAGGGAGAAGTTACTGCCCAGGAACTAGTAGAAATGCTGATCCAGTCCTTTGCCTGAAAAGATGACGAGGATGAACTAATGGCTCAGTTCAAAGCTCTTCGCCAAAAGGAAGGACAGGATTTATCGGCCTTCGTTTGCGATCTACAGCTATCCCTGGGCACTCTTTTGGACAAACATATCATTTCCACGACCGAGGCGGATCGATACCGACTCAAACAGTTACTCAAGGGATCGCTACCGGATCACAACATAGCTATAATGATGCGGGCTGCACCGACCGCTGTGATACCCCCCAAGTACGGAGAATTGATGGAGTACATCCGAGGACATGAAGTGCAGCGACATTTCCATGAACCAAAGAAATCCAAAGCTACTATCAAGGGTGACCCCTCGGTTCCCGCTGCCCCGAAGGGTAAAAAATCTTCCGCCCCAGAGGAAGAAGCGACTCACAAGCCACCTACCAGGGAAAGTCGTGTTCCTGAGAGGGCATCCTCTGCGTACAAGGAGCGTTCTGAGCGTCGCGAAGTAGTTTGCTACAACTGCGGGAAAAAGGGCCACGTCTCTTACAACTGCCCAGAGAGGGAGGACTTCCCAGAAGAAAAACCGCCCGACAGAAGAAACCCAGCCCGGTCGATGGTATGTCTAGTACAAACTGCCGAGGCGGGCCCGGAAACCCCGTCAGGAGCCACCGATGTTCCTGCTGACGCCAGCACCGGGGATGATGTCTCCACCCGGGAAGCCCTTAGCCAAGTAGGCCCCGCAGCTATAATACGGTGTTACTGGAAGGGATCTATGCGGCGGCACTACTAGACACGGGATCGCAAGTGACTATTATATACCGCCCGTTCTATGACCAGCACCTCAGACACTGCCCCCTGAGAGCGGCCGATCATGTAAAAGTACGGGGGCTAAGCAACGAAGACTACCCTATCGATGGGATTGTAAAGGTTGAAATAGAAATACCCCAGCTGAACACCGGCAAGAGACACCTCATGTGGGTGGAGGCCCTGGTCTGTCCGGAGCCCCAAGACCAATACAAGTACCAGATCATCTTGGGCACCAACGCGGATATAATACAAGCGGTGATCCGAGCATATCTGAAAGAAACTAACGAGTTGCCGCTAGCTACCTTTCTCCTAAATCCGGTCCTACGAGAAGAGTGCAAACGGGTATACGCCATGGAGCGCCACGGGGATCTCTACAACCGTCAACGCGGACTGACGACCATATTACCAGGGGGAGTGCAAAAAATGGCCGTCTGGTGTTGTTATCCCGAACGAGATGAGAGCGACCAGCTGTTCTCTCTGGAGAATATGCCTGAAGAAGAAGCGGTCCAGAGAGGATATAGGGTACTACCTGAAGTGAGGGAGTGGATGGCTAAGATCCCTCTACGAACCCACGTGTATGTGCAGAATCTCTCCCCCTTCCCGATGGAATTTGATGCCGACCAGAAGTTAGGTTGCATATATCCCGTCAGCCCTGTAGAAACCACGCCTCAGGTGAAGGCGGTGGCCGTGGAGGAGCGGTTAGTCGATTTAGATTTCGGTGAGTCGACGCTGTCCAGCAAGTGGAAAGAACGGCTGACAACCCAGATGCTCCAATGACGACATGTGTTCTCCACGAGTGAGATGGATGTGGGGTGCAGTCGCAGTGCCCAACATACCATTCGACTGAGCGATGCC
Organism: Ascaphus truei; assembly: GCF_040206685.1. Lineage (NCBI taxonomy): Eukaryota > Metazoa > Chordata > Amphibia > Anura > Ascaphidae > Ascaphus > Ascaphus truei. Next base: position 386,639,616 of record NC_134484.1, on the reverse strand, counting down.
ACTCCGTTCCGGGAACGCTCGCGTCGCATTGCCCCGCGTGATGTGGACGATGTGAGGAACGCCATACAAGACATGGAGACCGCTGGGATTGTGATGGAGTCCCGGGGACCCTATGCGTCCCCCATAGTGGTGGTGCGGAAAAAGAACGGGTCCGTACGACTGTGTGTCGACTATCGAACCCTGAACAATCGTACAATACCAGATCAGTATAACCTTCCGCGCATTGAAGAGATCCTGAACGCGCTGAATGGAAGTCAATGGTTTAGCGTGCTCGACCTCCGGTCCGTGTACTATCAGGTGCCTATGACTGCGGAAGACCAGGAGAAAACAGCTTTCGTCTGCCCCTTGGGATTCTACCAGTTTACCCGTATGTCCCAAGGTATATGTGGGGCGCCTGCTACCTTCCAAAGACTGATGGAGAAGACTATCGGAGACATGAGTCCGCGGGAGTGTCTTGTATACTTGGATGACATCATTGTCTTCGGAAGAACTCTAGAAAAGCACGAAGAGCGGTTACTTAAATTGATAGACCGTCCGGGGAATGAAGGGCTGAAATTGTCCCTAGACAAGTGCCGGTTTTGCCATACTTCAGTAACCTACGTGGGACACATCGTGTCCGCCCAAGGGATCGCCACCGACCCCGCCAAAGTAGAAGCAGTCGTGAACTGGCCTCGTCCCGAGAATGTCACGGAGCTGCGATCCTTCCTGGGATTCTGCGGGTACTACCGTCGATTCGTGGAAGAATACTCTAGTAAGGCAAAACCCCTGAAAAATCTGTTGAAGATATACCCAGAAGAAACCGGGAGGAAGACTGTATCTGCTCGCCAACCGTTTGGCGATAAATGGACGTCTGAGTGCGAACAGGCCTTCTCGAAATTGAAGAAATTTCTGACCGAAGCACCGGTGCTTGCGTATGCTGATCCCGAACAACCATACGTTCTGCATGTGGATGCCAGTCTCAATGGACTGGGCGCCGTCCTGCACCAGAAGCACCCCGAGGGCCTTCGGCCTGTCGCCTACATCAGTCGCAGTCTGACCCCCAGTGAACAGAGGTACCCTGTCCACAAGTTGGAGTTTCTGGCCCTCAAGTGGGCTATCACTGAGAAGCTCCACGATTACCTGTACGGTGTTACCTTCGAGGTAAGGACGGATAAAAATCCCCTCACATACGTCAACACCTCGGCCAAGTTGGATGCCGCCGGACACCGCTGGCTGGCCGCCCTAAGCAACTACAGTTTCTCCATGAAGTATAAGCCGGGACCTTTGAATATAGGGGCTGATGCTCTATCCAGATGGCCCGGTTTAAGTGCTATTTCGGACGATGAGGAATGGGAAGAACTCCAAGGACCTGGAGTACGAGCTATGTGTAGCATGGCCGCCATCATCCACGACCAAGTGGCCTTTTCAGAATTAAGAGTGGGCGACTCATTGGGATGCCGGACGCAGGCTGTCCCAGCCGCCTACTGCGACCCAAAAGGGATGAACATCACGCATGACAAGGTGTTACGGTGGAAAGACCTGGTAGACTATCAAATACGAGATCCTGTTGTCAGTATCATCCGACAAGCCGTTGCCCGGAGGAATCCAACCCTTCTGAAGCGTGCACCAAATGACTTAGTGGCTTTGCTCATGCGGGAATGGGAAAAATTCGAAATAGACAATGGCTTACTATATCGGGTGGTGCAATACCACAACCACCCGGATAGGCGACAACTAGTTCTCCCTAAGAACTTACAATACCTGGTGTTGAGGTCCCTACATGATGATCATGGACATCTTGGTATAGACAAGACTTTTGGGTTAGTCAGAGACCGCTTTTTCTGGCCCAAGATGCGAGAGGCCGTTGAACGTCACTGTCGCCGCTGTACTAGGTGTATACAGCGCAAGACCCTGCCTACACGAGCCGCCCCCATGGGCCATCTAAAAAGTTCTGGTCCCATGGACCTCGTGTGTATGGACTTTCTGTGCATTGAGCCTGATAGCCGGGGAATATGCAACGTGCTGGTCATCACAGACCATTACACTCGGTATGCTCAAGCCTTCCCTACTAAAGACCAGAAAGCCATCACCGTGGCGAAGATATTATGGGAAAAGTACTTTGTACATTACGGCCTTCCCAACCGCCTTCACTCTGACCAAGGACGGGATTTCGAGAGTACATTGATCAGGGAACTGCTCAAAATGCTGAGAATTGCCAAATCCCGAACGATCCCGTATCACCCCGAAGGAGATGCACTACCCGAACGTTTTAATCGGACCTTGCTAGACATGCTAGGAACACTACAGAATGTTCAGAAATCGGAGTGGAGTCGACACGTGGAGGCCTTGGTGCATGCGTACAATTGCACCAGACACGAGTCAACTGGATTCTCCCCATACTTCCTCATGTTTGGGCGAGAGGCGAGATTGCCAGTGGATGTGCGTCTTAGAGTCTCAACGGATGGGATACATAATGCTACCCATTTCAAATATGTGCAACGACTCAAAGACAGCTTGCAGCAGGCGTACCAGCAGGCAGAGAAATTCACCACTAAGCTAAATGCTGACAATAAGAGGCGATACGACCATAAGGTCAGATATCGGGAACTTCGGGCCGGAGACGCTGTGTTGCTTCGGAACTTGGGCGTCCCAGGAAAACACAAATTGGCCGATCGATGGAGAGACGGAGTGTATGAAATAGAATCCCAGATGCCTGGCCACCCGGTCTATCGCATCAAAGACACTGAAGGCCGGGTAAAGGTATGGCACCGCAATCATCTTCTCCCCATTCCACAAGTGGAAGATGAAGAGACCGAGATACTGGCCACACCGCTCAATGGTGAGCCCGACTTATCGGAGCTGGGTCAAGAGACTGTCAATAACGAGACCCACTCTGAAACTCCTGAAGATCCTATGTAAGGAGCCTCTCAAAGGGACTGCTCCACAGAAGGGGCATCTCCCGGAGGAGCTCGGGTAAAGGGCCCCGTAGGTCAACGCCTACTAAGGTGGCACCAACAGGCCAGCCTTTGGATCCACAGAGCCCAAGCTTTGTGCCTAACAGAGACTGTACAGAGACATTTCTCCCCTCAAGGGAAGAGGCTGAGCCTCAGGACTATGTTTATTACTCCCCCGAGGGAGTTGCAGAAGAACAGCCAAAGAGTCAGGTACCCTCCAACTCGGGTAACCTATGATCAAATGGGGGCACCCCATTATGAGGCTCAGCAGTGTTCTCGGAGCAAGATCCAATCTGTGATTGTGATGCTCACGGAATTGTGCAATATTGTATAGAGTCATGCATGTGCTAAGTTATGTTTTCAAATGCATTTTCATTATATAACTGCTGTATATAGTTACATTGAGTTGTGTCCCAAGCGAGGACGTTGGGGATTTTACCGGGGGGAGGATGTAGCCAGGTCCCCCTTGCCGTATTGACCCCCCCCTCCTTCTGGTGCTCGAGCCGCGCGTTACTAAGAGTTGCGGCCGGTCCAGGGACGCAATCGGGCCGGTTGCCGGGGACGCGAGCGGGCCGGTTGCCGGGGACATGATCAGGCCGTCGTTAAGGCCGCGATCGCGTTGCTGCGGTCCCGCCGGCTCGCGGAGCAGGGCGCCGCCATTGTTAGGGGCGTTGCGCATGCGCAAGGGCTAGGAGCACCGGGAAGACTGCAGGGAGCTCGCGAATGCGCAGTAGAGGCACAGAAGAGCCCGCGAAGCTCTAGCCTATGAGAGGAGGGCTCTGTAAGAGGACTTCAAGTCCCATGAGCCTCTGGAGCGGCCCCATGACGCCAGGAAGCCAATAGGGCTGCAGGAGCTCTGCTTGCAACATAGTGATACATTTGGCGGGCTTGGAGCACACTGGGCAGTTGGTGAGGAGCAGCTAGGGGAAGGAGGTAGGGTGCAGGAGTCAGTGGCTCCCTGCACTAGGCCAGTACTCCCCTAGGCCCCAGATAACCCTGAGTCATCCTAGCTGAGTGTTGTAGGGACAAGCCCTAGGTTAGGGACTCTGCCCCATTATCTAGTTATTAGTAGCGAACCAAGAATATTGATCGGCCTGCGGGCAGCATACAGATCCTCTCCAAGGCACAGACGGTGTGGAGCTGCGGTGATATTATCCACGCCGGAATTCACCCCACGCGTAGGAGGATATCACGACGATCCAACCCCGGGGGTATAGCAGCACCCGTGGCTGGAGCCCGGGCAGGTAACCCACTATCTCACGTGCACCAACCAGGCCTATCACCAGACATAGTGGCTGCGCAGTCACACACACACTTGTATGTGATTTGGGAGTGCGAGACATTGGGTGGGGTTTACTGGACACGGGATCACTCTGTGGAGGTGTTAGCGTCCGCCGTGACGCCTAAAGGTTAGCGTCCGCCGTGACGCATAAAGGTTAGCGTCTGCCGTGACGCCTAAGAGGTTAGCGTCCGCCGTGACGTATAAAGTGTAGGCACCCGCCGTGGTGCAAGTTAGCGTTAGCATCCTGTAAGACGCCGTAGCCTGGTTGCCCTTAGCGGGGGACCCTTGTTGCTATGTGTTGATGTTACTTGTCTCTATATGCCGTTAGTAAAGTCACCAGTTGTTATCCAACATGTTGTACGTGGTTATTGTGTATTGTCCTGCGAGGCACCACTCCCCCTCTGGTGGGAGCCATCGCAGGTGGAGGCGCTGCATTGTTGTAAGTGAGTACCCCTAGCATAATTGCCCCAGGTTCCCCGTGGCGGAAGCTCAGCCCTCCTGTGAGCCAACAGGTAACGCACCACACCTAAGGTAACACCGTATGTTTCTCCGCACCCACAGTATATCTGCGATTGGGGGGGGGAAACCCGTTACTTATATATACCATAGAATGAAAAGATTGGTTAAACATAGAAACATCATACCATGTTATATAGAGATATATGTACCTGAAAGTTTAATGGCATCTTCCATTCTACATTCTACTCTCTACCTTCTATACTCAAGAAAAGTAAAAAATGTTGTCAACATTTGTATATTATTTAATGTTTGTCATAGTACATGCTCCTTGATAAAGTGTTTTTACACGAAACGCGTAGGAGGTTGTTCACCTCCATTTTTAAGATGGCTTAATAAAGAAGATTTTTTATTCATACATTTGGGACCCATTCTTGGCATGCGCCAGTTTCTTTCCTGTTTTTCTTGAAACATAAAACCATTGATTGACACTGGAAATAACTAGACCCTCTCAATGGAGAGCCTAGATAGCCACATAGACAATCAATATTAAGTTTTAATTAAAAAAAACATTAACAATTAAAATACGTGTATAAAAAACCCCTCCCCTCATCATTACCTTTGTGGCTAACCACTACCCCACAGGGAGGCCTAACCACCCTCCTAGGGGGAACCACCACCAACAAAACATCCTCCCCCCAAACACACAACGTAATGGGAAATAGCCCTTCTAGTCATATCTGGCTAATGGCGCATTTGTCCATTGAGAAGCATAAAAAATACTCATTACAAAATACAATAAAATAGACATTACAATAAAATCAATGGGCACCCTATAGTAAATAAAAGTAGCACTTAATCCTGCTAGGATGAAGGCAGTCCTCATCCTCCTCCTCTGTGGCACCAACATCCAATAAAAGACCAATGCCCAACCATTAAAACACTGTCTACTGCCCAGTAACCCGTTAATTATCCAAGTGGGTAATAACTGCTATTGTAATTAAGTTAACTCCTCCTGCTACCCCCCTGGGAGTCCTATCCACCCATCCCAGGGCAACTAACCCCATCACCCACCCCCTGTACCCCCAACAAAATACCTCTCCCTTACCACACACAGTAATGGGCTAAATATGGCTAATAGCGGTTTTGATAATTGAGAAGCATTAAAAAAACACAATAAAATACAAATTGCAATACAATAAAAACAAACACTAGCCATTAAATCCATTGATTGCCACTGTGGTTATCTATGCCCTCAATTGGGGCACATATAGCTACAATGGCAATCAATGGGCACCCTATAGTCAATATATGTGTTTCTTACATTTGCCGTGATGAAGGATCATCCTCCTCATCCAACTGTGGCACCAACCACATCACTTGACCCACGAAGTAATGATCCTCACTTGAACCATGAAGCAATGATCCTCAGCTTGCATTAAAATGAAACAAACACATAAGGGAAAAAAATTGTAGAGAAGTCACTGGTTAGTAGATCTTTTCTTCTTTCTGGGAGATATTCACACTTCCTCCACTTCCTGTCAAATGAGACGTGACAGGCCTTGTATAAGGCAAGTGACATCACATTTGACAGGCACATGGTACATCCACCAATCCGAAAACCGTAAGGGAACAGAGTCCCAAAATACCACAGCATGGAGTCAAACATCTTCTGCAGGACAGGTGCTAAACCTAACAGTGTGTGGCCACACTCATCAACATATAAAAACAGTCACGAAAGGGGCATCACTCAATCCCAGGGCAAGCGTATCACTCACAATTCACTGGCTTCATCTGGATTTATATCCTACAGTACACATGGGTTGTCGATGCAAAAATGTACCTTCATTAAGAAAAGGAACATACTTTATAGAAAGTGATGTTTCAGGCCCATACACTGCCCTTCATTAGGTGAGCTTGTACTTCGTGAAGCAGGTGGTTCCTGAACCTGAAATTAATGTGTTTCAGCTCCTGAGACCCCCTGCTTCAATACTACATACTAAAAATAATAATACAAATAATGAGATCTGCTGTAAGTGCTGTGCACAGAGAGAGGGACTGCTTCTCTCTGATCTCTCTGCGCAGCTCTTCCAGACTGGTGGTGGGCCAGTAGGATTAACACTGCAGGAGTCCCATTCAAAAGCAAGGACCCCCTCTGAGTTAACCCATTTGGGAAATTCACTCTGTACTAGGCCGTGATCATGGCCGCACTTGGGCCATGCTCCATCCGCTCCAAGTGCCTCACTGAGAAATTGAATCTCACCACATCTGTACATTATTATTAAAGTAAGGATGATTCGGACACCTATAAATATTAAGTACATATGCTTTTTTTTAAACCATTATTTTATTTGCAAACAAAGTAACCTGTATATTGGGAGGTATGTGATTTCCTTTTGCTCCTCATTTTTGCTTGTGGTCACGGTGTTGTATAAGAACTTGCAGAAGCAAAGCACCCATAAATCACTTCCTTGTCTTTGTTAGTTGGATGACAGAGGCAGGGTGGTCTAACTGTGAAGGAAACATGTTATTGTTTGCACTCTCCTATTCTGTCCCTAATGAACAGAAACTCTTAAGGTGTCTGTGACAGGGTGAATGAACGCCACCAGCCATATACCTGGCAAACCTATGTTTAGGCTTGCAGTGCAGCAGTGACGAGGTTAAGTTTCAGTTGAGAAGGGCTGCTTAATTAGTCTGACCCCAGCTGCATAATCAAGGTTTTTAAAACCCCCAGGCTGTACACACATGCAGGCTAGCTGGTCAGGAGACAGGACTGAAATACTGAAGAGATTACTGCTATAAGGTCTGTTTTTCAAAGTACATGTGTGATGAACTGTCTGTGCCCTGCATGCTGAAGAGAAGTTGCCTTGTTTTCTATGCTGAAGAGAAGCTATTTTGTTTTTGTATGCTGAAGAGAAGCTATTTTGTTTTTGTGTGCTGTATATTTTTAAGGCTCAATAAAGAAGCCTTATCAAGAGAACCCACGTGTGTGGTTGCATGTACCCTGCAACAGTGTCATTATGATGTTCCCTGAATGTCACAATAGCCTGCACTGAAGGGACTCTTATGCAGTTCAGGGAATGTCATGAGGATTTTGCTTGTTTACTAGGGGGAGATTACACTCACAGCTCTATCTGAGACTCAGATGCCCCTGGAGCATCTAAAGGGTTAGCAAACACTGTAAGTCCGAGGCCCCGCTGCCTCAGTCAGCACGCCCGCACTGCATGCAGGCGGCGCGTGGAGAGGCAATTGACCGTACCCCCCAAATACACACACACTTCCCCCCCTACCTTTTGCAGGTGGGGGAAGCTCTGACACTCCAGCCCCCGGCGCTGATAGGCTCACAAGCGCACCACGTGACATGTCACCACTCAGGATCGCAATCCTCTTGCATCCCCTGGCGGCTGATGCGTCACAGTGCGTAGTGAGCCTCGTCGGAAGGAGGCAGCGGGGACAGCCAGACATGAGGTAAGGGGCTGGTGGCCCACGCGCACGCGGCTGCCCGCAGCGGGTCCTCCGCCTAAAGCAGCATGATTACATGTAGTCCTTTTTATTCCACACGATCTTGCAATGCATTTCAGTCCCCACTGGCATTTAAAGGGTTAAGAAAGCTACTTCTATTATGTCTAGTAAATGCAATTGCTCTGTTAATGCACAGGGGTGCACCTTTAAAACCTTTGCAGATTGCAAACGATTAAGATGAATAAGCAGCCACTTGTTTAACCCTGGCAGTTCTGCGTGGAAGGGTCACAAAGCTGTTAAGCTGCAATGCGTTCGGTGTTTGGAGTTGATTTTCTATTTATCATGCTTTAGCTCCGCTTAGACGAGTGCAGTAACAAGTACCTTATAAAGCCTGACCCTGATACTCTACAGCAGATTACTGCATACTGAATTTGAAGCTAAATATAGAAGTCTGCAGATGCTCCTATGCTTTCAAATAATACGACCGACAGAGAAAGACTTGTCATATTAATCTACCACTCAAAAAAAATCACTGTCACTGGTAAGTGTTAATTTATGTCCTATTTTGCTTGATTGATAAATATTTTGTTATAACAAATTAGGCATGCTTTTTTGCTGTTTGGCATAAAATGTCTGTGTACAAGAATGCTATGTATCTATACAAGTGTATCATAATATTTGCAGAGCCGCCTATAACTCTAGAGCTCAGTAGATTATATTTTAGCAGCATAAAATGTAAGTGTAAAGATATAAAATGAACAATTCTTCCATTATCATGAATGTCATCTACAGTCTGCCATGTATCATTTTTCCATGTTAAAATATATATACTATTTGATTCATTAGCAAGGTTTCCAAGTGTTTATAGCGTCAGCATTGTAGATGTTTAAAGTCAGTTTATTAAAGAAACATTCAAAATCATTTTCTTGACTAGCACCTGCATTGTATTTTTAAAAAGTATCTGAAAAATATATAACTTCAACTTCTGTAGTATTAATCACCAAATCATGCAGAGCTGCATGTTTTGTGAATAACCTTATATCTGACCTTATAGATTAGAATTCAAACTGTACTCATTTAAATGGATGTTGAGTTTGTTTTTTGCTTTGCTGTTTTGCACTGATGTTTCTTGATAATTTGGGTATTGCTGGATAAATATTTTAGGTGTCTAGTGATGCTCATATTACTAGAGGATTGGCAATTCATTATCACTATATGTACTGTACCTTTGGTAAAGATGTGTATTTCGCATTTTCATATTTTGCTATTTCTAGAAATGTTTTTCAATGACCCCTCTTCCTCTCCTGTGTGAAATATTTGTTATTGATTCTAAAATTCTGTTTTTGTAACAATAACATGAAATATTGATTAATGATGCTTTTTGATTGATTAATGATGCATTTGGAGAATGCTGAAACTGACAATTCATTGAATTTGAGGATGGAGCAGGCAGAAAAAAAATAATGGACACACTGAGCTCAGATTATTGACACAACCACAGAATTCACCATGCCTTTACAGTACTGTATGTCCCGTATGAATTGGAATTTGGATCTTTGTTAGTTGTAAAAGAAGATTCTTAACTTGAGTCAGGAGATCTGAGTTGGTATACCGCAGGTAGCCAAATGTTTATTGTATGCTTGACGAAGTGACCTGGCAGATTTAAAAAAACGCTGTACACTTTAATTTTATCTATTTAAAACTCTCATGTTGGTCCACAAAAAAATGTATCACAACCAACATCAGAGACTTACTTTTTAACTCTTTTGCTGGTAGAAGGGATTGGCCACACATTGCTGCAATGGTTAACATACAGTATCAAATGTGTATTAATAAGAAAGCCCTGATAAATTCCACACATAGAGAGGAGTGCAGAGCCTATTATGGCAACTTTTAATGAAATCAATTAACTGCTAAAGCACCTTATTGCAAATCTGAACCATAATGTTTTTCATTTTATTTAGAAGCAAATGTATATTTTATTCACCTTTTCATGCTTTCCTAAGCCCTACCAAGAACTTAAAATACATTTTTGATGATTCCAACCATGAATCGTCTCATTGCAAAGCTGTGTGTTTGGTTCAAGCATTTCCATGAATGTTTTCTGTCAGACTTGTTTCCATCTATAAAATTTAAAATTTGCAGCTCACATCAGGCAAGGTTATAGGGCCTCATGCAGTAAGCGACGATTATGTGAAATCGGCAAGCTTATCGATTAGTCATGTTATTGGCGTTTTTCCCTCTCCGTATGCAGTAAGTGCCGAATACATTCAAAATCAACCAGAAAACAAATCCGCCCACTCTCACGATGATGAGCCGATCACACACAGGTGTATCGGCGTGCGTGGCGGGGTGCTGTTAGGTTGCACAATCACAAATCTTGCTGAATCAGGCGAAACAAGCATGTTTTTGATTGCGCGCCATATTTAAAGGCAACGTGTACTGCTAATCATTCTCTGTGTTGTTGGGAGTGAGAGAGAGAGAGAGACGCACAGAGCTGGACGATTGAACATTTGCATATTGACTGAGAGACTTGTTGTGTATTGGGTGAGCTTTGTCCTTTGTTGTTTTGTTTACATCTTTGTCTTGTTTTATATGTGGAAGTGGGTCGTGTGATTGCCTGTACATTTCTTGTCTGTTTTTTGTGAGTGCTGGAAGTATGCCCGCAAAGCGTGGGAAGAGTGATGCTGGTGGGAGTGGGAGTGCTACTCGTGGGAGTACGCGTCGGAGTGAACGTTCTGTTCAGGGGAGTGATGTTGCTGGTGCACCGAGTGGTGTTGCTGGGAGTGGGAGTGCTGTTGTTGGGAGTGGGAGTGCTGGTGCTGCGAGTGGTGTTGCTGGGAGTGGGAGTGCTGTTGTTGGGAGTGGGAGTGCTGTTGTTGGGAGTGGGAGTGCTGTTGCTGTGAGTGGGAGTGCTGGTGCTGGGAGTGGGAGTGCTGTTGCTGTGAGTGGGAGTGCTGGTGCTGGGAGTGCTGGTGCTAGGAGTGTGAGTGCTGGTGCTAGGAGTGGGAGTGCTGGTGCTAGGAGTGGGAGTGCTGGTGCTAGGAGTGGGAGTGCTGGTGCTGGGAGTGCTGCTGGTGGCGCAGTTGCTGATGGGGTGGATGGTGGTGGCGTGCTTGCTGGTGGCCAGCTTTTGGAGGCTCTTCCATTGGAAGAAGGAGAGTCCAGTCAGCACCAGCCAAGCTCTGACCCTAAACCTGCTCGGAAAAAACGTGTGGAGAAGCCACGTAATCCTCGCTTCAATGACCAGGAAAATAGGGCTCTTGTCACTGGCATTCTGGAGCACTATGACAGTATATATGGACATTTAGTAGGTAAGTGTAACTTTACATTTATTATTCAAATACATGTGATCCTAGGTCATCTGAGTTTTGTTCATATGCAAATATGGGTACACAATATCTTTCTATGTTCATTAGTGTGGAAACACAGCTTTTTATCATGCCTTACAAGGACAAATAAACACAGGCGGTCAATTTGCCAGAACTGCATACAATATGAATGCAACCTTGCTTACATGTATAGGTTTAGTAGTGAATGCTCATGTGCTGCACATATTACACATAAAACAGCATGTTTGCTATCACTTGGAACAGCTAGCAGTGTAGGAAACTGGTGCTTATATTATTATTCATTTACCTCATATCTTTTATATGTTTTTCAAGGGCGGACAAGTGCAGCAAGCAAAAAAGAAATGTGGGACACAATAGTCATTGGTGTCAATGCCTGTGGGAATAGTGTCAGGGACAAGTATCATTGTCGGAAAAGATTTGATGATATTAGGTCCAAATTGAAAAAGAAAATACAAGACCAACGCGTGCATGCTACTGGCACTGGAGGTGGGCCCACACCACAACGTCTCATATTGACTCCATTGGAGGAGCTGCTTCGGCCAAAATTACTTACCGTCGTCGTGGAAGGCTTGGCTGGTGACCGTGACATTGGAATTTATCCGTCACAATTTCCAGCAGGTGATAAATATTACTGTACTAGGCGTGTCGTTGCTTACAGTTATTTTGCATAGTTACACTGCTTTTTATACTGTCTTCACAATATAAGCATACCTGCATCTATATATGTATATGTCTGATTCTGTATATATATATCTCAAAATAGACATATATGTAGTAGTCCTACTAAAAGCAGTAACTAATATAGCACGTGCCATTGCGTGCTCATTTACATGTGAATTCCCAAAATGCATAGCTGCAGTGGAAGCAATTGATGGTGGGCGAAGATGGGGAACAACAGGGTAGTACACGTGTAACACATGTTCATGAGAAATTATTAGTAGCTACAGGTACAGAACAGAAATATGTATCATGTTATTGTGTATTTTATTGATTTTACTCCGACAAACATGACATTACTGCCTATTTTAAGCATGCATCAAAGAAATTGCATGTAACGGCCTACAAACATCACTGGCACTAACACATCTATAGTTGCTTATGAAAAGGTCCATTTTTGCTTTATGTCATATACAGACAGCATAATGAGGCACACGTAGCATATGTTATGTCATTGTTTTCATAACTTAAACACTGCAGATGACTACTTAGCTCATCTACCATTGTGTTAAAGCAGCTGCAATTAATATCTCATCACAGCATACACTTCAACAGAGGGGGTGGGGTTCAGCACACACACTAATTACAGCCTCATTTCACGGTCAACTTAGTTCACACCATTTGCACCTGTTTCAAGTCATTGAAAGGTGTGGCTGATTAGGCTTTTTGGGGAAGGGAATACCTTTCTTACAACCTGAATAGCACAACTGAAGTTAATCACACTCATTTGAAAGCTTAACTCTAGCTACTAAATGCCCCAACAACTCATTACTTATCAAAGCGTACGTCACACATTAGTTCACTCATATCTATAGTTGAACTACTATGAAAGACACATTATCACACACTGCATGTGTTGTCTTGTTGAGTCACAGCCACATTCAGGTGTGCCACATCTTCGATTAATGTACCACACATATCCTCTACCAAAAACAACACTTTTTGCAATATGACCACCTTCATGATAACCATTGTGAATGGTCATCTCATGATAGTTATGTACATTATGATACTGATATCACTACACAACATATGATTTTTATGTACTCATTTAATCTATTTATCCTCACGCATTACTGCAGAAACATAGTATGTTGTATGTTAGGGAACTCAAAAATTCTAAGTACACAGGCATGTACAGTGTTATTACAACTATTTATGTTCACTTTCACACACATTTTCGGTTAAGGAACTGATGTTGTTAGTTAATCATAAATACAGAACATACAATAAGTGTTTGTTCAATATTTACACATGTAAATGTAAAACTTATGTTATTGTTATATATAGTTGCCCCTGGAGGACATGTGTCACCTGAGATGGAACAAGTGTCTTCACCTGGGTCAGCCAGCTCAACACTACTAGAAGGTGAGTGTATCATTTGCTGGCCATATAATATGTGCTCTTCTATATGTTATGTTGTCATGTGCATTATTTGTTTTGCACATCTTCTTTAAATAGGATTACTTAGTGTCAGTGAAAATTAAGTGTAAGGCAACATGTATTGTGTTAGTGATGTTAATTATCATGTAGGACTTCTGAGTTTAGAGCAACTTTTCATTCATTCATATTTCATACTGAGTCCAAACATTATTCGTAAGTCAAGGTAGTTTTTAATGAGGTTATAAAACGTATGCTAACATGTTAGGTGTTACTTAGGACATAGTACAATTACATAGTAACACAGCATACATTAACATGCCATTTAATAATGTGTACATTTCTTTTTAGAACATCATGGTGATGAGGATGATGAGTATGATGAGGATGACGCCACAGAAGAGACTGAAATACAATCATGTGACCATGAAGAGGTGCCAATAGAAACTGTTGTACCGCCAAATCGTCCATCAACTTCCACATACGATGCAATTGTAGCTTCAGAGGGAAAAATAGTGGACGCAGAAAATCGTCGCCATTCAGACATGATGACAGTGCTGGAAAGGATGATTGGACTGCAGGAAGAAACAGTATCACAATTGGCACATCTCCACAGAGTCTTCATTGAAGTGCCTAAACAGTTGCAAAAAATCAACACCTCATTCGAAGCATTAGTTGTTCAGCAAACACAAGCTAATTACTGGAGAATGACTAATGTACCACAATTCAACACCTCCCAGCCAGGATCTGTTCATGCAGGTCAGTTTTCACCACATTCATCTGATATTCATTCACCAGGCCCAAATGTTACCGGTCAAGTAGCAGAGATTGCTGTGCAGGTTCCTGACGACATACTACCACTGCCATCTGTACAAAATCAGCAGCTGACACCTACAAAGGAGCCCACAAAAACAAAATACAAGCAGTTACTACTGACCAGTTTTTGGTCAAAAACAACAAAAGACACACATGAAACAGACCAACCATCACTTGTGCAGTGTCTACCAACTTGCTCACATGTGTCACTGGGCACAAGCCCTGTCCGTGAACAGTCACTACCCAAAAGCCCTGTAGGTGAATCGCTGCCCAAAAGCCCTGTAGGTGAATCGCTGCCCAAAAGCCCTGTAGGTGAGTCGCTGCCCAAAAGCCCTGTAGGTGAGTCGCTGCCCAAAAGCCCTGTAGGTGAATCGCTGCCCAAAAGCCCTGTAGGTGAATCACTGCCCAAAAGCCCTGTAGGTGAATCACTGCCCAAAAGCCCTGTAGGTGAGTCACTGGCCACAAGCCCTGTAGGTGAGTCACTGGCCACAAGCCCCGTAGGTGAACAGTCACTGGCCACAAGCCCTGCCCGTGAAGTGCCAGAGGCCACTCAAAGTGGCTCTGTTGTGCCTAAAGTTGGTGGCAAAAGAAAAAGGAAAATTCAAGAGACAACAAGCAGGCCTGTTACTCGCTCGCAAAAGGAACAAAAAAAATAAATGTTATAATTCAGAAAATATGTCTTTGGCCTTGTTTTGTTGACTTCACATTATCTAATTACTATTGTATGTATGCTGAAGACTGTGTTGTTTCCAAACTTTCAACTATGTTCTTGTACACGTGAAGTTTTGGAAATGTTAACACTCATAATTAATTGTGTTATAAATATTTATGTTGTAATCGTCTGTTCAGTAATGGTCCACCAGGAGCCAGTTGCTAAGTTTAGAGAAGCTGCCATTGACTTTGCAGCAAAACATTGCATTTGGGTGTGTTAATTGATGTAAGAATTGCATATGCATATTAGTCACATGCAATTATTAAAACACCTAAGTAAGTGCAAACATCTTTCTTGTACGTGTACAGCAGGATTATGTGTAAATTATTACTTACCTTTGCCTTGCTTGGCCATTGTAATTTTGTCCTTTAATCAGTTGTGTGTTCGTTTCTATAACATCTCAGAATGTATAATAATATATATACACACACACACACACACACACTGAGTGAGTGTGAGTGTGAGTGTTTGAGTGTGTATATATATATATGTATATATGTGTATATATATATATATATATATGTATATATGTCTATATGTATATGTATATATGTGTATATGTGTATATATATATGTATATATGTGTATATATATATGTATATATGTGTATATATATATGTATATATGTATATATGTGTATATATATATGTATATATGTGTGTATATATATATATATATATATATATATATATATATATATATATATATATATATATATATATATATATATAGTACTATATAAACTGGTATACACAAACTAATACACTTCATGCTTCCTTGTGAAAGCACACTATTTTAATAATACAGGCCTAATGTTTGAGAAATATCCTAAGTATGAGACTCTAACAGTATTGTGCTTAAACAAATGTTTATTACTTAATTCAATCATGTTTCTCACCATTTAAATAGGTTTCATACAAGGTATACTTAATGCCATCAATGTTGTGTGTACTCCTGCAATATAAAAAAAAAAAAAATATTATATATAAATATATATATATTTTTATAAGAGATATATTTATATATATATATATATATATATATATATATATATATATATATATATATATATATATATATATATATACACACGTATTTAAACTCATGCAGACAGGGAGTTAACCAGACTTTCACATACACACAGAAATGTAAGCGGGGAAAAAACATTTCTTTTTGCAGGTGTGTTTTTACTGATATGCCTGGCTAAGAAATATTTTCACACACTGGTCTTTGTTAGTTTTCAAAAAAACACTATGTGAACGCATTCACAGTCTAGGGATGTTTTTCACAAACGAGATAAAAGAAGGAGAAATGTTTCTCCCACAGTCCCATATCACGAACCACAACTGTTAACCCAATTAGACAAACAAATCCAATTGGCGTTTGAAATAAGGAGTCAAAGTAGTTACTTTTGTTGACCTTGACAAGGAAAAACAGGAGTTTGTTAGCCATTCAGCACATTCATTTTGATGAGCAAATAACACAGACCTGCACACAGCTTTTGTGCTACTCAGACATGGCTGATGAATTCGTTAACAATATTAATCCCCTTTTAGGGTATAAGTACATGATCTGTGAAGCCATCTTGAACAGTCGCGGACAGAAAGCAAGCACACGCCAAATCGATGATTTCATTCGAGCAAAATATCCTTATTACCAAGACCGTAAGCATGCACGGAATTTTAATTCCTCAATAAGATTCACTTTATCAAGTAATGACTTTTTTGAACGTGACCAGGATAAGCTACAACACACCTATGGTTTCTGGAAGATTGCCCCGGAAAAACAATTTATCCTGAAAGACGGCACTTATATTGTCGTGAAAGGCATATTTATTCCTAATGGCAATAGCAATGTATCCGCTACTACTGATCCGTTTGAATCGATACGTGCTGCAATATCTGCAGCCTCCATTCCTGAAACCCACATTGTACAAGAACAAAAGTACTATGATTATGTACCAAGCCTTTCAGCTGAAATTGCATTGGAATGGGAACCGGAAGAAATGAACCTACCTCCCGACCAATTATTTGAAGAAAGCAGTGGCGATTCCTATGAGCGCATCCTGGAGGAGATATGTGCCATACTGGATTCAGCGGTTGGGTTAAGCGTGGATGAAAATGGCTTGCATTTCTGGAGCGACCAGTTGCAGCCAGGCGAAGAGTTAATTCTAGAAGAATGGTAAATATAACAATCGTTATGCGTTGACTCTGCGTTTAAATTTTTTTTTTTTTTGTAACCACCATTTTCACTTTCAATGCGTGGATACAGCGTAACATTGCAGACTGCATAACATGTAGCGATCACAAACAAATTGTTTCCTAATACAATATAGTAGAACCTGAAAGAGTAGTACACATTGCTGACGGAATAAATATACGTACTTTCCTATCCCTTTAAACATATTAGCAACATTTTACCATTACTCTAACACATACCTGTTTTGTTATCATGCAACATCTACAACATTGAAAACCGGGTCCACCACGTATGACGTGGGACCCTTGTCATGGGCCAAGGCGTCCTTAAAAAGGATTAGTGATGTAAGTCCCGCCCCCAAGCGACGTGCGCGCCTCAAAGCCTATTGGCTGTCATGTTTTGTTATAGTAACGGTAACTGCAGTGTGTGATGCGTGCGGCTCAGTGTTTGTAGGCGTACCCTGGGCGTTAGCCGAATGTTAATTGAGTGGGAGGAGTGTTAGCGTGCGTTTCACGCTGGCTTAACATGACGTCACACGTATTGCATTTGCGCATTGTGTTATCGGCCGTGCTTTCTGTTCAAACACGTCTGTTTAAAAAGAATACAGATGTACTCGTTTAGAACGAATGTAGTTTCGTCTTCATTGTATTTGAAATAAAGATGTTATGTTTACTGGTATTTTCAACATGTATTGAACGCACAACGTACGCTTTGTTTTGCGCATGCGCTAACAGTTAGTGGAGCCAAGCGTGAAGTGCGTGCGCACACAAAGATGTGCGCGCACATCTTTCAGTATACAGGCAACGTTCACTTCTTATACATAGTTATGCCTGCTACAAATGTAAAGAAACATTACATACTGATGAACAGTTTTACTTCTAACATATAAGTGACTGACGTGTGTATCTACACAATCATATAGAGCTGCGTAACGCGTTGTCACGGATGCATATCTAGTAAGGTGCCATCTTTGACCATCATGTGTTTGCTGTATTTCAGAGATGTCGGGGAAGATACAATCGGATCAATGTATGATTTCAGAAGAGTCTACCTTTATATGAGATGATTGTGAGGAGGAGCCACCGACTACTATACTACATATGGAACTAATTTTATATTGCTTGCAGCGCTTATTAACAAACAATTAAAAATGTGATACCCTTATGCCTATATTGCATAAGCACTTAATTAACATAATGATGTTGCAAAAGAGTGCCTCATGAATTTTTATTGAGTGTTCTTTAATGACTACTAACATTTTATGACATGGTGTGTTTTATATATAACAACCATTCCCACTCTGCTAACACATTTGTGTATTCTAATATGTAATGGAACGTATGACTGTCGAAACTATGTAACAATAATAATAATAATATGAGCATGTTCATGTATAGGGCTGCTAGTTGTACGCAGCGATTTACAGACACATGTTTCAGCCTGAGGTCCCTGGCCCGTGGAACGTACAAATGTTTTTTTTCCGCATGAGGCACAGGGAGATAAAGTGACTTGGCCAAGGTCACAAGGAGCCCACACCGGGAATTGAACCAGACTCCCCTGCTTCAAACTATCAGTGCCAGTGTGTGTCTTTACTCAGTGAGCCACTCCTTCTCCCAATGTAAAGGACACTTACAACCAAGTAGCCATTTATTTTTAAAATCTCTTGTTACATGGGTATGTAGATAAAATGGTTTGGGACTGTAGCAAATAATGTTAGTGGCCAGATGTTATGGTCCCCTCCAATGCATGATGTTCTGAATATGACATCACCATCATGTTATGAAGTACGTTTCTGTGTATATTTCATTAACCTAACTAACTATAGTTTACTGTGTTTATTAATCGTTTAGAAATACATAGTATAGTCAATATGATGATATAAGCTACCATAATAAAGCTGGTGTTATCATTTGTCGGTGTTATACATGGATCCTACACCAATTGATAGAGACACAAACAGTTGTCTTAAAAAGTGTGTCTATGCTAGTGATGAATGTGCTCCCGTAAGTAAACAAATAAGTACAGTTATCCCCTTTTCTCCAAACACCTCTATATTACATTAATGGAAATTATAAGGAAACATACATAAAATGTGATGAAATGTGAGTAATCATTTTGTAATACAATGCACATGAAAGCTCAAGAGTAGCTAAATGCATATACATGATACAGAAAGTACATATATGTAACATTTGTGTTTAAACCAATATGTTGGGTTTTTAGTTCCAATAATTATAGGAAGATTGAGGTAGCCACATCTTATGAGAGATGTCAGCAAATATACATACCATGATCAGTCATACTGGAGATATACCTATAATGCAAAGGAACAATATATAAATTGCAAACATTGACATGCCATCTTCAGTACCGTAAACAACACAGCAAAGTGTGTATTTGGTGTTAAATGTACAACACCATGTATATTTCATGACATTCAAAATGTAAATCAGCCTGGTGTACACATCATATGGATGTACATGTTACACTGCACCAATAACATTGTATGTAAGCATACTAGAAGCATGAATGATTATGGGCATAATATGTGTTTTGTCTTAGCATAAGGAATAACACAATGCTAAAATATTATTGCTTTGTTACCCAAGTTGTATTCACATACACACAACTAAAGTACAATTGAAGAGGGATTATATAACCTGTGCAACAATAACATACCGGTGCCACATCCCTTTGTGCACACAGCAGAGAAAAGAAAGGTGTGCAACCCATATTCATCTGTGTCCTAACAGAAGGTTATATAAAGAAACATTATTGTTAATATAACATAATTAAACTATAAAAGTAGTACTAGGAACATATGAGTTTGTACTTACAAGAAAAAAATGAATTGATGAGATTCTGTCGTGTCTGGCCACCACTGGCTGTTTGTTCATTTTCAGCAGCTACATGGGTGGGATGCTCGTCTACCAAAGCCTCAGCTAGGTCTGACTGTACATTGTGCCTGAGTGCAACATTGTGCAAAATGCAACAGGCAAGGATAATATCAGACACTTTTTGAGGCTTGTATAGAAGAGCCCCACCAGTTCTGTCCAGACACCTAAACCTGGTCTTGAGTAGGCCAAATGTCCTCTCTATAACAGATCTTGTAGATATATGGGCTGCATTGTACCTGTCCTCTGCTTCAGTTTGAGGGTTTAGCACCGGAGTCAAGAGCCACGGCCTAATTCCGTATCCTGAGTCACCTATAATGAATGGAGCACACATAAGCTGACATTAGTGATCAAATTGTACAATGCCAACATTCCTAAATCAACATGTGTTTTGTGTTAGAACATGTAAATATGTACTCACCCAGCAGCCAACCAGGTTCAAAATGTCCCTCTTCGAACGCATGGAAGACTGAAGAGTTCCTCAGGATAGAGGAATCGTGACTGGAACCAGGGAACTTGGGTACCACATGCATTATCCTCATCGTGGCATCACATACCACCTGTACATTGAGTGAATGGTAGTGCTTCCGATTGCGGTACACATGCTCACTCTGACTAGGTGCAATCAAAGCAACATGTGTGCAATCGATTGCACCCAGCACACATGGTATCCCTGCTATATTATAAAAGCCAGTCCTGACTTCCAGCCACTCTGTCGCCTCTGTAGGAAAATGAATATAATTCCTAGCGCGTCTATTGAGTGCATAGAGAAACTGGGTCAAGGCCCGCGAGAATGTAGATTGCGAGACCCCGCCCACTATGCCCACAGTTGTCTGGTATGACGCGGAAGCAAGATAATGTAATGAGCACAGCATTTTAACAAGCCCAGGGACTGCACGACCTCTGGCTGTGAAAAAATCTAAATCCCCCCTTATCTCCTCATAAAGAGCTAAGATTGCTGCTGAACTCAAACGATAGCGACTTACAATCTCCTCCTCACTCATCCCATCTAACAGGGTTCTCTCCCTGTACAGACGCGGACGAGGCACAAGTTGTCTCCTCTGTCTTCTCCTCTGATCTCCTGTCCCTCTACCTGTCCCTCGGCCTGTCCCTCTCCCTGTCCCTGTCGTATCCGCGTCACTGTCACTGTCCCTCGGTGTGTCCCTACCTTGCCCTATATGATTCTCTTGATCATCAAGCATGTCATAGAAAAGAATGTTCCTGCGTCTCCTAAACATTCGCAACATTTTGAAATGAGTAGCTGTGAATGAGCAGGTAATGTGCGTCCTTTAAATAGGTATGTGATGATGTCAGGTGACATAGTAAAATGCAAGGTGTTACATTAACATAATAAAGTACTTCTGTGGCAAGCTGTGTGCACTTGTTGTTCTAAGTATTTGTTGTGTGTATTCTGCAGGGAATGATGATATTTGGCAATGATGTGACGTGAAGCTTTGTACAAAGATTGCTTGCAAAAAATAGTTGCATGTGCAATGCATGTAACACTTGTGAACGCAAGAGTCAGTCATGTAATGAGACAAAAAGGCTGAGATTGACGTGGGAAAAGTTTTGTGTAACATGTGTAATTATCCATGTTATTGTGACATGTTGGCAACAATGAATAGTCGTGTGCATATGCATGCATTTGTGTAAGGAGGATAGTTGGTATAGAATGAGTTTACAAGGTGTCCCAATGATGAATTACTGTACATGTGTGTATAAGTTAGGTTGAAGTGCTTGTAATGCAACGGTTACAATGTAAACATGCAATGTGATTGAGCGTCCAATAAGTGACGTCATGAAAATAGGGAGGACCCAAAAGTATATGTAAACATGAGAATACAGATGTACATGAACGTTTAAAGATGCGTGTCACATTACAAGCATTGTGTAATGTAAAGGAAGATGAATATACTGTGCATGTGTGACATGTGTGACATGTGTGACATCATGTAAATAATTGTCGCTGAGTTGAGTAAAATGTGTGATATGATGTGAGGTTCTCCTTTAAGAGTGTAGTATAGTATTTTCCCTTGCCACATCATCACATGATGAGTAATGTGACCCGCAAATGCTGAAAACATGTAAAAGTCGAATGTTATGCAAATAAGACACGTCAGCTGTGACACAATGCAGGGAATGCCCCCACACTGTAATGCAAATCCCCCTTGTATTGTGAGCAATGAAACGTAAACAGTACTATACTGTTATACGTCCCCGCTCCATTGACTTCCATTGATGTACAGAAGATGTTTTTTTTCTAAGTGCCGTTCCGGCAGCCTTAGCGATCGTTCTCCCGTCCAAAATGCCAACTTTAGTTGGCGGGAGAAATCGGCCATAACATCTCAATTTCGTAGTGCCGATCAGCCCCGATAAGCTGTTTTTTTTTGTTGAATCCAGCCGATTTAAAAAAGTGGCGATCAGTGTCGAAAACAGGCTTATCGGCAGGCGACTGGCCATAACCAAATTATCGGCTCCGAAACCTGGCGATATGAAGCACTTATCGGCGCTTACTGAATCTCAAACCCAATTTTGGCTATAACATGGCCATATTTCCCTTATCAACGCTTACTGCATGAGGCCCATAGAGTTTAACATCATGTTATCAATTCTCTTTAATCTGCCAGAATGATGAATGCATCAGCAGTGCCCTCTGTTTTTCTTTGTCAGTACTGGTTGTAAGACACTCTCCAACTTGTCCCCGGAAGGGAATTATACAGAGAATTGTATAGCTGAAGCCAATGTTTTTGTGAGTGTTCTTGTGGATCCAGGATAACATGTAGGATGTGAATGACTCCAGTGGTTTAACTCATCCCCTTTTGATAGCACACAAAGTCCTTCTATTTTCTTCAACTTTATTGGGGGAGTCAACAGAAATATAATAGGTACTTGATAATGGTGTTATGCAATGAGAGAGTGCTTCTCTAGATGAAGGTGCCTTGGTATGGGTGGACGGTAAAAAAAAGGATGGCCTTTGCAGGGGGTATAATAGAGGTGGAATGTACTCACAAAGCCAGCTTGTAGGGAAAAGAAAAACACTTTCCTGTGGCAGGCAGGAACAGTCTAAGGACCACTATAACTGCCAGGAAGACAGGGGAGCAGGGCTGAACCAACCTTCTTTCAAAGAAGATTGGAAGGTTGCCAGGGCAACCAACTAGGGCTGTGTAAAGGGGGCATATGTAGCAATAATGTTGCATTTTACACAGGCAGCTAGCTGCTGGAACAGAAGAAAAACATGCAGCTTAACTAGGGACATGTAAAAGTGTGAAGTTTAATATAGTAACAGTCATCCGAAACGCAAATTAACAACACAATTTAAATGGTTAAATTAACAGTAAATGCAACAACAGTGTACATAAACCCAGCTGTCTAAATACAGATTTCTTGTCGGTTCAAGTTTTTTATTTGTAAATATTATCCACACAATATCTCTTAAAGTATGTGTGTAAGTATGTGTGTTGTATATTGTTTAAAGCTGCAGTTCAGTCAATATCCTCATGTGTGTTTTTTTTAAATAAATCAGTTCTGTAGTAAAAAATAATACTTTTAACATTTTCTGTTTTTAAAAAACAACTTTGAAAGACCAATTTTCTTGTATTCTATTTTAACAAGCACTGCCCCTTCATGTCCTGTCACAAGCCCTGGCACACCCCTTTGTCAGCCCTGCCCTCCCTCTAGCACATGTCAGTGCAGCAGTGCTCATGAATATTCATGAGCTTCCACTGACAGACAAGCGAATATAAACAGATCTCTTCACTAATTATGTCACCAAATTTTGACCTATCAATACATGGAGAACGAATTGACCTGCAGCTATACAGTTCTTTAGGTAATTAGAGATTGCACACATAAAACTATTGAAGTAAAAAAATAAATTAAAAAAAAAAAGACTGAACTGCAGCTTTAAGTTGTGTTTCTGCAATATCGAACGACAACTCCGTTATACACTTTTGTACTCTATACGACAAAATGTGTTATAAAAAGGTGCTAATATACATGGATCATCTAGAATGTTCAACAAGCCAATTGTAAGAACCATACTGTGACTCCTTTCATTTTAGGAGGGTGACGAAAATGATTACATTAAATCACACATTTTATCATTTTTAAAATGAAAGAAATTTAGATTATAAACAGGAATGCAGTGGCAGAAGTGCTTATAGGCAGCGATATCCTATACTTGGCAGCAGACACTGTAGATGAATTAACTAATATTCCCAGAGACTACAGACAAACAGGGCAATTACTCAGGTCATAAATATTAATTTAAAAAAATCACAAAATGGCTTATACAGAGGTAGCAAGACTTACTGTCCCCAACACCGCAGACGAATAAGCGAAGGTCTGCCATACAGTGTCTGCTACAGGGGGTCCATGCTTCGAAGTGGGACCGCCGCAGAATGAATCCTTCCGAGCTGTGACCGCGAGCGGACGCGGCAACATAAACAGTAAGGTTTACTACATCTGCAATTCATTGCTGCCATAAATTTCCATATTATTACACAGGACAAGCCAAAAATACGCCAGAACACACAAATACAAAGAAGTAATTTACAACCAAACACATGCGCATATACTGTATGGGATTTAGGACAAGTGGGAACAGGGAGCATGAGCTGGCATTAAAATCAGAAGATGCGTTTGGTGTGTTAAATGTCCAGAATAAAAATCCAAAATGCTATATACAAGTGTTAAGAAATATGAAAGTCATTTTTATGGTAATGTGCAGAGTATTTCCATAGTTACTGTGTTTTTTTAAAAGTACATCTTTTATTGCATTCGGCTGATTAACCATTGAACAGCTAAAAGGTCCCAGCCTCCATTTATGTATTAGTATGTTGGATATCATATCAGCTGCTCAGTCCTAATTGTAAAGTAAAAATATTGATCTGCCTTGCAACATCTGTCAGACAATAAACTTTCCCCTTTGTTGGAGGGCTGGAACTACCATGCCTTATGTCCTATTTCCCCTTTGTTGTAATGGTACACGTTGAAGACCTCTGTAACAAATATGGCAACATTTTTTTTAGATTAAAGCAGCAGTTCAAGATGAAAAAAAATTCCATTCAATATGTGCACTCTACACACTGACAAGTGATTAATTAAGTTACCGATCGATCTGTTCTCCTGTGATCGATCGCCAAAGATTGGGCTCGGGGGTTCACTAAATCCCTGTCAGTGCTGCAGAAGAGGACCCAAAAGGCAAAGTTCTGTGTGGAAGATCATGTGACCAGGCAGGCACTAGATAAAATTGGTACACTGCTAGAGAGAGGGCAAAGGGGTGTGCCAGAGTCAGAAGAGGAAGGGGATGTGACTTTGTAAATGGTTGCTATAGAAACAAAAATGCTTGTTACATTAGAATACATTAAAAATGTCATTCAAATTTTTTTAAATGCTACAAGTATTTTCTTATAGTACAGAACTGATTTATTAAAAAATAAATAAAACACTTGTAGGATATTGCTTGAATTGCAGCTTTAACTTTTGTGAGGAGGAATAACATAACCAGTTATTAATAGATATACCATAATTGCTTGTCACTGTGTATTACAGCAATAGTTTACTTATTAGTGGTGTCACAGGATATGGGTAGAATAAGTTATCAGTACTAAATGTATTAAATATTTTGTGTATTTACAGAAATTTTATGAATAAGCAGCAGAAGCCAGTGCTAACAGGCCAGAGGTTTAAAACCAGAAAGAGGGGTAAGTGTTCTATACTAATTTTGGGGCCTTGGTCTATATCATTCAAAGTGACCGCTTCATACTATACAGTATTATCCCTTTAGACTCTTAAGTACAAAGAATAATATTTTTGTTACATTGGGTATAATTCACAATGCAAACTTTTTTTTTTTGCTTGGCGCGGTTACCTCTGCAAATATTGATTGGGCACACACGCTCTCCCAAGCTTTGTGCTTGGGGAGACAAGGGAGCTATACTTTCGGGTGCAGGGCAGGGTCACAGGACCCTGCCAGGACAAATGGGGAGAGAGAGGGCGTGTTTTAATGTGCTGTCACTTTCAGCTCACAAACACAACATGGAGCAAACACAACAGGGAATTTAGTGAAGAGAGGTGGAGGGGGGGGGGGGAGCGGAGAGAGGTGGAGGGGGGAAATGGAGTGAGGTGGGGGGACGGAGTGAGGTGGAGGGGGCAAGTGGAGTGAAGTGGAGGGGGGAAAGGAGAGAAAAGAGAGAAGGGGGGAGAGAAAGGAGAGAAGGTGGGAGAGAGAGAGTGGAAGGGAGAAAAAGGAGAGAGGGGAAGGGAGAGAGGGGAATGGAGAGAGAGAAAGGGCAAGGGGAGAGAGCAGAAGGGGGGGAGAGAGGGGAAGGGAGAGAGAGATGAGGGAAGGGGGAGAGAAACGAGAGAGAATTGATAATCTAATTAACTATTTGGTATATATGTTTGGAGATGATTAAGCAAACCCCTCCCTTAAGAGTTAGTCAAATGCATGTGATTAGGGTACTTAAGTCAGTGTAACTTGGCTGTGAGCCATATGGCTGTGTAACATCAAAAGAGTCACATCTTAAGTGTCATATCTAAAGTGTCTGCAAGAGTTAATTTTGGAGTTGAAATTGGAGGTGAAGATTGGAGGAAGATCTGGACTCTGCATTACAACTTTGCCACTGTGAGACATTCACTTTTAACATCTGTGATTATTTGTTCACTTTTATCCTCCATTACCTGTGAAGTCTCTCCTCCTGCATCTTACTATGCCCTCCCTATTGCTTTTTCTGTTTACTGTTTTCTCACTCCTTTGTGAATGTCTCTGTTCTCTCCAACATCCCCTATCCCCACTGCACTATTATTTATACACCTCTCCCCCAAAAACTTCTATACCTCGCAACAAAAACTACCCACACAAATCCTCTATTCACACCCTCTATCTACTCCTTCCCGCTGCTGGGGATCTCCCCATAGCCTGAAGCCAGACATACACACCTGATCTCACTCATGCCTCCCTGCCATCTCTTCCCCTGTAAATGGTGTTAACCTTTTCATTTAATACTGACCAGCCTTAAATCTCACCCCACAAATCAATTATCCCAATAGCCTGCACTCATGGCTATTGTCCCACACTCAGTCACTCCTACCACCCATTGTGACCAAGCACTGCCATCTACAGCACTTACTCCCTCACCTACTGTCTCTGTAAGTTTCCCATTAAACCTCTTAGATTGTAAGCTCTTCGGGGCAGGATTTCCTTTACTATTGTCTGAGTTTGCTGCACTTATTGTATAATTATAATTCCCTGTACTGTATTCTTTGTGAAGCGCTGAGTACACTTTTGGCGCTATATAAATAAAGACATACAATACTATTCAAGGGGGAGAGAGAGGGGGGATAGAGAGGGGGGGAGAGAGGGGGGCTGAGAGAGAGAGCGCAGGGGGTGGGCGGGAGAGAGAGCAATGGGTCGGGGAGAGCAATGGGGAGAGAGAGGAGGGAAGGGGGAGAAAGAGGAGGGAAGGGGGTGGGAGAGAGGGGAGGGAAGGGGGGAAGAGGGAGTAGAGAGAAAATGGAGGGAAACAGAGAGACACAGACACAAGAGAGACACAGACACAGACACAGAGAGACACACACAGACACAGACACAGAGAGACACACACAGACACACACACACAGAGACACACAGACAGACGCTCAGACAGATCCACATGCACAGACAGATCCACACGCACAGACAGACACAGACAAACAGACACACACAGACAGACAGACACACACAGACAGACACACACAGACAGACAGACACACACAGACAGACACAGACAAACAGACACGTACAGACAGACACGCACACACAGACACGCACACACAGACACGCACACACAGACAGACACACACAGACAGACACACACACACAGACAGACACAGACAGACACACACACAGACACACACACAGACAAACAGGACACAGACACAGACACACACACACACACACACAGACACACACACAGACAGACACACCCACAGACAGACACACACACAGACACACACACACACATACAGACACACCCACACAGACAGACCGACACACAGACAGACACAGACACACAGACACGCACAGACAGACACGCACAGACAGACACGCACAGACAGACACGCACAGACAGACACACACACACACACAGACACACACACACACAGACACACAGACACACACACACAGACACAGACAGACAGACAGACAAACACAGACAGACACAGACAGACAGACAGACACACACACACACACAGAGACACACACTCAGAGACACACAGACACAGAGACAGCCCGATCCAGCCAATGACACGCCCCCTCCTATAATAGCCACACCCCCCACTCCTGCTCTAAAAATGTTGCAGGACAGCGATCGCTCATGCTTGGAGAACTGCTGACGTCACCGCTCTCAAGTATGGGCGAGCTCAGCGGCAGCGTGGCTGCAGCCTAAGATGCTGCTTTTGGCACAGCACATTTATATGATCGTTATATATGGAATGCAGCGTATTAAAAGAGGGACATGTGTCTTAGAAAATGCACCACAGTGAGAAATGAGAGGTTCCCCAGTATCGGTTTAGATTCTGTAATGCAGATGAAAGGAAAGTTTCATCTTAACCGTAAAAACTTTTCGCGTTATTTAGGAAAGTGTAGTGAAGTTACAGCGTTTAAATCTGTCTCTAGGGGAAACAAAATGACTGCCAAACCTAAGGCCAATAGCAAGAATAGCATCAATGGTTGTTGCTTCTAATTGGATGGCCATTTAAAACTTTAAGAACCAGGAAGTAGTACTAGTAATTTCCCCAGTAAGTATCTCAGGTACTGTGCTGTCCCTGGAGCTTAAAATTGTACAGGTTCAGCTTTAGAGGACTCCTTGTTCCAATCCTGTATTACAAAAAAGTGTGTGTGCCAAGCACGCACATTTTAAGTGAAACTTCTGTGTGTTTTGTCACAGAAATTGTATTTGTGATGGTGATGTTTTTAATTAAAAATCAAAACAGAATTTCAGTGCCAAACGCAGAGAAGTTTGACTTAGAACGTGCGTGCGAGGCTCACACAGCATGTTTTACCTATTTGTACTTCAATATGTATAGTAACTGTGAATTCCTTGTGTGCGTGTGTGTCTCCATGTGTGTCTCTCTGTGTCTCTCAGTCCCTGTGTGTGTGCATGTGTCTCTGTGTGTGTGTCTCTCTGTGTCCCTGTGTGTGCGCGCATGTATGAGTGTCTCTGTCTGTGTGTCTGTGTCCCTGTGTGTGTGTGCGCGTCTGTGTGTCTCTCTGTGTGTGAGTGCGTCTCTGTGTGTCTCTGTGTGTGTGTCTCTGTGTGTGTGTGTCTTGCGCCTGTACCTGTGGTGTGTGTGGCGCAGGCGACTACTGTGCAGGCGCGCCAATCCGGCGCCTATTGCGCAGGTGCGCCTGGATGTGGTCCGTACTGCACTGGTGCGCCCCATGGCACCTACTGCGCAGGTGCCTAAGTTCCGTGCAGCCTAGAATGTTTTTTGTGCGCATGCACGAGCTCGACGGCCACGTGCAACAGGCGCGCGCCCATTAGTTCCGTGACGTCACTCTCGTTACGGTTTTTCATTACAAGGCAACGATTTTTTTCCCATTAAAAGCCTGCAAAGAAGTTTCACTTAAAAATAAGAGGGCTAGCTAGGGGTCAGTGGTGGAACTACTGTATGTGCAGCAGGTTTGGCTTCACAAGGGCCCGCCACCTTTAGAGGCCCAGTCTCCCCACCCACTGGAACGCTATTCTGGCACAAATTTTAGCAGCCAGAACAGCGTTTCAGCATTTCTAAATTCCCCTCTCTCCCCCGAAGGTCCGACCTGTGGAGCGGTGGTGGTGGTGGCAGCGGGAGCCCACCCAGGTGGTTCAAACACAGATGTTAGGCCCCAGCTGGTTGGGCCAAACGTCTGCAATCTCTGCCTGAGTGGGCTCCCTCCGTCTCGGTCACCGCACCCGCTCCACAGGTCGGGCGTCAGGGAAAGAGGAGAGCCCACCAGTGCCTAGTTTCGCCACTGCTAAGTGGGGATATCAGTTTTAAAATGCATTAGTGCCCTCTACTAATGTTGCCATTAATATTTTACTCTCTAAATATTTGGTTGCTGAAAGTCATTTAACAGATGATATGTTTGATGGTTTATTTCACCTACATCTCTCATTCTTCCTTGCAATGTCTCCTCTTCTTGATCATTTAGTCTCTATCAGAATGTTTCTTCCTTTCTCTCGGTCCCACTCAATCAAATTCTCTCACTCCCCCCTTTTTCTTGTCTTTCTTTCTCCCTCTCTCATCCTTTTTCTCTCTTTCTATCGCTTACTACCTCAATAAACCTCACTCAAACTCTCTCTTTACCCTTTTTTGCTGATGGCAATAGGTACACTCATTTACATAGTAACATAGTAACTTAGTAGATGAGGTTGACAAAAGACAGGCGTCCATCAAGTTCAACCTATGCTAAATTTAGACGACAGATACTTTATCCTATATCCATACTTACAGTATATTGATCCAGAGGAAGGCAAACACAAAACCCCAGTGACATATCTTCCAATGATATCTCATTAGGGGGGAAACAAATTCCTTCCTCACTCCAAGAATTTGCAATCAGGTGACTCCCCGGATCAACATCCTTCTCATGTTTACTTATTTGGTATATCCCTGTATACCTTTCCTTTCTAAAAAGATGTCCAACCTTAAAACTAATTTACTGTATATGTTACCATCTAACCAATTATTTCCCTGTAGATGAAAAAGAGAAATTTGAACCTACAGTATTTAGGGATACCATCATCCAGGGTCTCAATGAAGCAGGGAGCGATTTGGAAGCGGTAGCAAAATTCCTTGACACAACTGGATCACGATTAGATTACCGTCGCTATGCTGACACATTGTTTGATATCATGATCGCTGGAAGCATGCTGGGTAAATACTTTTTTTGTTACTAAATATTTGTTTGTCTTATAAAATAAATAAAAATGTTCACCAGCGTGATTATTGAATCATATTGTAGACATAGTTCAATCCGATATGCACTTTTAAATTAAGTAAATCTTATACTGAGGCATTTTAGGTAATCTGTGCGCATGGGTTTAGTTTTATGTAGTCCTATTATAGTCTGCTACCCACAATACTTCAAGACAGTGTACTATCCATCCAATGCCATACGTGTACATTATAAGATCCTACATTATGGAATAACCTTAGAAGATTAAATACCTTAAATTTCCAATGAGCAGGAATCTGGTCACCCAAGGAAAACTCATTTTGATGTATATTAACAAAAGTTTTTCTCCACTAAAAATCCTTTGTTGTTTTCCTCTTTAAGATGAAAAAATGTAGTAGCTAATCTCTTTTTCATTACGTGTAATAAATTGAATTAAAAAATGCGGCACTATTTTGAGCCCACCCCCAAAACAAAATGTGATTCTTTGAACCAGTGCCTCTGTATGTGGTTATTTAATGGCTTTCTGGAGAAACTACTTTACTGAATTTGCTTGTCTTGGGTATGTGCTAAAAATGGTGTGGTATTCACTGTGCAACTCACATGCCACTGTTTAGATATCACATGAATAAAAATTCTCCAATAGTTAACTGTTTTCAGTAAAAACTAAAACAAATCCTCACTTATCGCTATGTTGAAAACGGCATGCTTTTGGTTAAAAAATTTTTTGTCTAGAAATGTATCTTTCAACATCTAATGGTTGCATTTGCTGTGTTAATTTCAAGAAATTTGTGTCATAAATCTGGCATTTAGACCCTGTAGCTATTTATCTATTTACCATTGCTTTTTCTATTGAAATTTCTGTGTATATATATATATATATATATATATATATATATATATATATATATATATATATGTGTTTAGAGGTGTATATATATATATATATATATATATATATATATATATATATATATAAACACAATATATATATATATATCTATATATATATATAGATATATATATATATATTCATAAATGGGTCTTGCTCAAAGATTAGCAAGGGCCAATAGTGCAGCTTTAAATATAAATATTCCACATTGGACCTTTAGACTTGATTTAACATCTCCAAAAATGAAGGCGGGTAGCTTGGATACAAAAATAGCTTTAATAGATCATAGGCATGTAGACCGACATGTTTCGCGCTTACGGCGCTTTCTCAAGGTCCCTTAAGATACAGTTTGAACGAAGCCTGATGATCAGCCTGATGTCACGATGCTCACAGCTCACAGTCTGATAGAGGTGGGTTCACGAGCAGGCTGATACAAGTCAGCTAAGGTTCTGCAAGTATGTTACTGATCGCTAAGCAAATACAGCAAACACAGGGTGTGCCCAGTGCTACGTCCAAATGACAAAACATACATGGTAATAATTACAAGAAATGATGCTTCAGTGTAAATAATAATGCTAATGCTATTAATATTAAAATATGGTTTTTTAGTTAGAAATTTTGGCCAAAACATCATAAGCTTGCACACCAAATCGTCAAGGTAAACCATGTATAGGGAACTAATGCAGTGTAGTGTAGGACTTGCACTTATTATGGTTTACCTTGACGATTTGGTGTGCAAGCTTATGATGTTTTGGCCAAAATTTCTAACTAAAAAACCATATTTTAATATTAATAGCATTAGCATTATTATTTACACTGAAGCATAATTTCTTGTAATTATTACCATGTATGTTTTGTCATTTGGACGTAGCACTGGGCACCCCCTGTGTTTGCTGTATTTGTGTGCCACAAAAGCCCAGTTGCACTCTATGTGGCATTACATATAGTCAAGATTAGGTGGGTGTGGGCGTTTGAGTTTGCTTGGTGTGTATGTTAATTTAATTACTGATCGCTAAGCAAACACTAGAATAGCTTCAAGAGGCTGAAACTTGATAAGGACACTGATCCGTGCCCCTAGGCTAAAAACACGCTTTTGTGTGCCTGCCATTACTCTCTTTGGAGAGCATAGCAATACTCTTCGGTCAAACTATATCTTGCTGAAACCTGACAATACAGACTCATCACCTTTACCTACTGGCTGTATAATGGCCAGCCTATTAGCAATAACCAGAAGCCTAAATCTGGCGTGAACTGCAAGTATACGTACTGACATCCTATTTACACTGGCGACACATTTAATTGCACTGCGGCCAGATCCGCAAGCCGGGAGATTTCCCGGCTTGCTAGTGGCCGCCCCTCGGCGTGCCGCGCGTCATAGACGCGCGGTCACGCGTCTTCGGGAGCGTGCGCCCCCTGCACGCACGTCCAGGGGCTCCCCGAGGGAGCCCTGGTGTCCCGCGATCGCGGGACAGCGGCAGGGGGTTCCGGGGGACCCGGCGGACCCGGCAGCGGGAGGGAGAGCGCCCCGATCGGAGGGCGCTCTTCCGCTGCTTCGGCGCGCGCCCGTCACACTCGGGCGCGCGCCAGGCTACTGCTGCGGCACAGAACGGGCAAATGCTCGAATAAACTGTGCCGCAGCAGTATTATAGCTAAATTCCAATAGGGGCAACTGCTAGGTGCAATCTATTTTCCTCTCTACATTGATCTTGCACTCCACTCTGTGTATTACAGCTTCTGGGAATAAGGGGAACATGTCTGTTAGGTATTGTGCTGACAATCTGTGCATATTAGCTTGTGTCTAAGGGTGCTGTAGTTGTTTGCACTACATTTGCATATAACTATCAGCCCTTACTATTGTTACCTTGTTAATATACTAAAGAACACTATTGTATCGTGTTAGCTCCCCTTGCTCGTTAAGCCTTCATTATAAGGCTGAGTACATGGTCAGCGCTTATCCGCTGACCCGTGCTGAGGCGCGCTGATGCTTGTCAGTGAGCCCCTGCAGCCACAATGAGAGCGGCTTTAGCAGGGGCTCACGCTTCTGCAGGCGTGCGGAGGCGTAGCTCTTAAATTGTTTTTAGTTTCTGCGCTCACGGGAGCGCAGGGCCGGTCACGTGAGCGGTTCGCCCAATGAGGGTGAACCAGCTCCGTGACGTCACTGGCCCGCCCCCCAAAAAAACCCCGGACGGCGCGCGAACTAAGGCCAGGGAAAGCATGCACTGTCCCTCAGCCTCAGCGCGCCTCCGCACGGCTGAAGTCACCATGCACTCAGCCTA
Organism: Ascaphus truei; assembly: GCF_040206685.1. Classification (NCBI taxonomy): domain Eukaryota; kingdom Metazoa; phylum Chordata; class Amphibia; order Anura; family Ascaphidae; genus Ascaphus; species Ascaphus truei. Next base: position 386,605,323 of record NC_134484.1, on the reverse strand, counting down.
AGGCTCCCAGTATAATCTATCAGCAGGGTAATCATTGAGCGTCCTGACCGTGCATAATTTCAATGAATTGTGCTTGCACACTGTTTTATTATACAAGTATAACTGTAACCAAGTCCACATTTTGACCCCATAATATGAATAGGTGTCTCTAGTGCTCCAGCTCTCATTTATAGCTCTGGAGTTTATTGATTATTACTAGATCTAATGTTTTTCACTCATTAAGTATACGAAGTGGTAAGAAAAATAGACACCACCACAATACTATACCAAGTGGACCCAATAGGGAATATAATTAACAGCAGTTATTTTCTTGTTGCTTTTGTTATGTAGATCACTGATTGGCCATAGACTTTACTTTACCAGTCTGATATATTTTTTATATTATTAAGAATTAAAAGGATTTTAATCTTCACTCAGTAAACAAAGACACCCTGAGTGCATTCTAAAGGGCATCTTTTCTTCTTTATGTTATGAAAAGGAAGAAGACAGAAAGGAAGCGAAAAACACAAAGAGAAAATAAAGTACATGAGAGAACTACATAAGAGGGGAAAGAAAGACACTAGGGGGAGAAAAGAGAGAGACAGAATAGAGAAAAGCGAGAGAGAGAGAAAGACATGGAAGGGAGAAGAGAGAGAGAGAGACATGAGGGGGAGAAAAGAGTGACATGAAGGGGAGAAAAGAGAGTGACATGAGGTTGGGAAAAGAAACAGGAGTGGGAGAAAAGAGAGAGAGAGAAAGAAAGAGACATGGGAGGGAGAAAAGAGAGAGATACAGGGGGGGAGAAAAGAGAGAGACGTGATGGGAAGAAAAGAGAGTGACATGAGGGGGGAAAAAGAGACAGAAGGGGGAGAAAAGAAAAAGGGACATGAGGGGGGAAAAAGAGAGAGAAAGAAAGAGACATGGGAGGGAGACAAAAGAGAGAGACATGAGGGGAAGAAAAGAGAGTGACATGATTGGGAAAAAGAGACATGAGGGGGGGGGGAGAGAAAGAGACATGAGGGGGGGAAAGAGAGAGAGAGAGAGATGTGGGGGGAAAGAGTAAGAACGGGGAAGGAAAAGAGGAAAATATATATCAGATAGTTAGAGAGGATGACAGGGGGAAATACACAGGGAATACATAAAGTGAATGGTATGTGTGAGAAAAGAGAAGAGGAAGAAAATAAGACATGCGGGGAAATAAGATAAATATATGAGGGGAGAATAGAGAGAATGAGATCAACAGTGTAAGAAGAGAAAGACATGCTTGAGGTGGGTGAGATTGCAAAGATACAGGAGGGGAAATATGGAAGGACATAAAGGGTGTGAGAAGGACACTAGGGGCAAAAGATGAGAAAAATACACTAGGGGGAGGACGGAACAAAGAGACATGATGGGGGAAAGTAGATTTTATGTGATTATGTCATGACATTTGCATTTGCCCCATTCTTAAAGTTTGTCCTGAGCCAACTTCATTTTTTTGGCGGCCCTGGTACTAGGTAAAATAATGTCAAGATCAACTCAGTCCAAAACTGTGATGAGATACAGAGGGCAGAACCGTGGCTATCAGCTCGTACCCTGGAATCTGCAAGTTTTCCCACTGACCCATGTAACTGGGAATGTAGGAGTTACCATGGCAACGTGAAATCTCGTGACCCTGCGGCGTCATTTGATGCTGAGTTGCCATGGAGACGCGTCGCTGGTAGCCAAGGTAAGGGAATTTACAGATGCCTTGCGTGGTCTCCCAGTATTTAATTTAAATGCCTTTGGGGAAGCGCAGGGCCTCTGTAAGTGCCACACCCCCCTACAGAAAATCTCAGGGGGTGCGCCCCCCAGTTTGCACACCCCTGTATTAAGGAACCTGCCAAGTGAACGGACCGTAATGTGTCTTCCGACTCCAGGAAGTGTCTGGAGGGCTAGCACCGCTAAGTAACTATGGGCAATGTTCTTCTCTAGAAAGTTAGCATCTGTGAGAGATGCTTTTTTTTTACCTTCTTTTTGGTATTACTGGGTTATAGTGGAGGTTTGGACTAAAATACTATACTTTATACTATACTATATAAAATTTGGAAGCTTGAAATTCTATTTGGATATTCGTGACACAATCCCAGGAACAACTTAACACATTTGTTTATAGAGGAGGCTGTTGTGTCACAATTATTACATATACTCGAACTTGTGGGTGTACTGTAATTCAGTCAAGAAAAACAGCATTTCTTTATACTGTAGCTGCAAAGAATTGTAATAGTTGTATAACACCAACAACAAATAATATTATCCTATAAATGTATCACTTTAAAATAACTAGCTCTCTAAGGAAAACGTTCCTCATTTTTTTTATGTATAAAAAAGGGAGCTCCTTTAAAGATTGTAAAAAAAAAGTTAGTTTATTTGTGTCTTAGCTGGGATTACACATTTGACTCACAAATGGGGATTGTATTGTACAATGCAATTTTGTTGCTATCATTTTCTTAATAATGTTTAAATGTTTCATCAGATATAGCTGTGCTTCTTGCTTGAGTTCACTTGCTTTTTTGTCTTTTCAAGTCTTTATTGGGAATGTTTCTGTTTTCCTTAGCACCTGGAGGTACTCGTATTGATGATGGAGACAAAACCAAGGTGACCAAGCACTGTGTATTTGCAGCCGATGAAAATTATGAGACCATGCGAAATTATGCTCAGGTATGAAAGAGAAAAATATCACATAGCTGAGTAGAACTGTAGATGAATTAGCTGTGAAAACCTCATACAACTGCAGAGATTATATTTGTAGTGAATTGCGGGCGGTGATTTAGCAGTGTAATTCCACTAGCACTAATTAAATAAAAAGCAAATGCTTTTTGCGGATTCGTTTAAACCAAAAGTTAATTTGCTGCATGTTGCAGATTACTCTGCAGCTCATTTTGTGCAAAGCCATTTTCAGTGTAGATGAAAACAGAGTTCACAAATGTTACTGCTGTGGACTTGCTTATTGTTTATAACATTATTTTTGTCACACGTAGTGAATCAGTAATCAACATTTTCGCAATTTGGTAGTGCAAAACATTGTAAGTAATTACGGCATTAAGAGTTCAATATATATATATATAAAAAAGAAAAAGCGCCCGATCCTAGTGCATTATCATTAAAAAATATTTAATGCATTTCCATTGATCACAATTTAAAACTCACAAACAAAGAATATATTCAGGCGCTATTTGAGATCAATACTCATGCCCCAATCAATTTGATGTAACGCCTCTCCTCTGCTACGATCGACTGCACAGTCTGTCACAAACTCCTGTCCAGCAGGAACTCTCAATGGTGTCAGCTTACAGATCGTCCTTCAGCAACACACATCTACTGCATTCAGTAGGGTTAAATGTGTTGCTGATACCAGGGTTGTTGTGAGCGGTGTACCCATATGAAAACATTAAGGGAATCCGCTGCCCCATTGAAAATGTTCCCTGCCAAAACTGAATGCAGTAGATGTCAATGGGCTGAGCTGTAATTCTGGGCCTAACTGTCAGATTATACCTATGTGTATTATGGGTTCAACTGCTATTATATAAACATTATACAGTCATGTGAAAATGAAAGTACACCCTCTTTGAATTCCATGGTTTTACATATCAGGACATAATAACAATCATCTGTTCCTTAGTAGGTCTTAAAATTAGGTAAATACAACCTCAGATGAACAACAACACATGACATATTGCACCGTGTCATGATTTATTTAACAAAAATAAAGCTAAAATGGAGAAGCCATGTGTGAAAAACTAAGTACATCTTATGATTCAATAGCTTGTAAAACCACGTTTAGCAGCAATAACTTGAAGTAATCGTTTTCTGTATGACTTTATCAGTCTCTCACATCGTTGTGGAGGAATTTTGGCCCACTCTTCTTTACAATGTTGCTTCAGTTCATTGAGGTTTTTGGGCATTTATTTATGCACAACTCTCTTAAGGTCCAGCCACAGCATTTCAATCGGGTTGAGGTCTGGGTTGAGGTTTGGACTTTGACTGGGCCATTGCAACACCTTGATAATTTTCTTTTTCAGCCATCATTCTGTTGTAGATTTGATGGTGTACTTGGGATCATTGTCCTATTGCATGACCTAATTTCAGTCAAGCTTTAGCTGTCGGACAGATGGCCTCACATTTGACTCTAGAATACTTTGCTATACAGAGGAGTTCATGGTCGACTCAATAACTGCAAGGATCCCAGGTCCTGTGGCTGCAAAAACAAGCTCAAATTATCACCCCTCCACCACCATGCTTGACAGTTGGTATGAGGTGTTTGTGTTGATATGCTGTGTTTGGTTTTTGCCAAACGTGGCGCTGTGCATTATTGCCAAACATCTCCACTTTGGTCTCGTCTGTCCAAAGGACATTGTTCCAGAAGTCTTGTGGTTTGTTCAGATGCAACTTTGCAAACCTAAGCCGTGCTGCCATGTTCTTTTTAGAGAGGAGACTTTCTAATGGCAACCCTTCCAAAAAAAACATACTTGTTCAGTCTTTTTCTAATTGTACTGTCATGAACTTTAACATTTAACATGCTAACTGAGGCCTGTAGAGTCTGAGATGTAACTCTTGGGTATTTTGTAATTTCTCTGAGCATTGCACGGTCTGACCTTGGGGTAAATTTGCTGGGATGTCCACTCCTGAGAAGATTGGCAACTGTCTTGAATGTTTCCACTTTTTAATAATCTTTCTCACTGTAGAATGATGGACTTTAAATTGTTTGGAAATGGCCTTATAATCCTTCACAGCTTGATGGGCAGCAACAATTGCTTCTCTAAGATCATTGCTGATGTCTTTCCTCCTTGGCATTGTGTTAACACACACCTGAATGCTCCAGACCAGCAAACTGCTAAAACGTCAGCTTTTATAGAGGTGGTCACACTTGCTGATGATCAATTAATCAAGGGCATTTGATTAGCAGCACCTGTCTGCTACTTAATCTTAATTCCTATGAAAGCATGGGTGTACTTAGGTGTACACCTATGGGTGTACTTAGTTTTTCACACATGGCTTCTCTATTTTGGCTTTATTTTTGTTAAATAAATCATGACACGGTGTAATATGTCGTGTTGTTGTTCATCTGAGGTTGTATTTACCTAATTTTTAGACCTGCTAAGGAACAGATGATTGTTATTATGTCCTGATATGTAAAACCATAGAATTCAAAGAGGGTGTACTTTCTTTTTCACATGACTGTATATTGCCAACTTAGATAATTTTTATATAGCGCTGTCTGTGTATGCAGAATTTTGCAGGCAGACCCATAGAGCTTACAATTTATTGCCTGTGCCACACGTACCAAAATTAGTGACTTACCCGAAGTCATAAGTAGGTGACAGCAAGATTTGAATCATGCTTCCTGCTTAAAAGCAGCAGTTCCCCCACGCCCCCTTTTTATATTAATAGGGTGGGAACTAAAGGGTCATCAGAACTGAATAGCTCCCGTTCCAGCTCCGGGGATCCCTTGGTTAATGAGTTACTTACTAGTGAAGGTAGCACTAATACTTTCTGGTATTTGAATCGTCATGCAAGCCAAAATGAACGGGTGATGTCACAGTTATTGGTTGTCATAACGCGGGAGATTTAAACTGCCATTTTGTTTTGCCTGGCATGGACTGCAAGCTTCAGCTGCTCCCTGGTTCCCATCCTTGTAGAAAAAGGGACTTCAGTCATTGCTTTTACTCACTGAGCCAAGCCTTTAGCATCTTGTTGTTACATGTGGCATGCAACTTGTGTTCAAGAGAGGGGGCAGAAATGAGCAGAATAACAGAGATACGTGGAATAATGAACGAGACATACTTTTTTCTTTGTTGTAGGGGAGAGCACCACTTAATGCATAGTTCTTAAATCTAAAATACATATTTTTAAAGCTATTTTAATAAATGATAACACTGTAGGATTCTGAATGTAATCTTTTGTACATAGCATGCTAAACTACTTTATTAACTGCAGCGATAGGTTTAGTAGATTATCCATAAATAACATGTAGCATTTTGCCTATCCCTCCATCATCAATTGACTTTTAATTATATGGGGTTAAATCATCAAGTTCATTGGGTTACATGTTCTGAAAACGTACTCTGCCACGTATCGAAAATGGCAAAGCCAATAGCACTGCCCTTTTACATAATGTTAGAAAAACTGTTGTTACCTACATTTAAAAAACATTGAAAGTATTTGCGCTTTGCTTCTTTCTGGGTACTAATTTGACTTATTCATCTACATTCGTTAGTGTTATGAAACATCCATGAATTTATTTTTCTCCAATTCTCTCACTTTTAGGTCTTTAGTAAATTGATTAGAAGATACAAGTATTTGGAAAAGGCTTTTGAAGATGAAATCAAGAAGGTAATCTGTTTTTATGTGTGCAAATTTAAATAACAATATAGTAAAATGTTTACATTGTATGCTCGCTTCCAAAGATATCTTTGCTGTTTCAGGATGTTAGATAAAAAGCGCTCCTGAATAATTTTATGTTTTAGCTACACTTCTTGCTTAAAATGTCTTGCTATTGCACATAAAATACTATAAAGCTAAACAAATAAATATTGGTATATTTCTTCTTCAATGTAGAAATAAGCACATTTTTCTTTTTACTCATAGCTCCTACTTTTCCTTAAAGCCTTTTCTGAAACAGAGCAAACAAAGTTGGCTATGCTCTCCGGAATCTTGTTAGCCACTGGAACACTCCCTGCCGTCATTTTAACAAGCCTTTTCACTGAGAACATAGTCAAAGAAGGTAATATAATAACTTAATTTCATATAGCTCTTTTCTCCCAATGGGACTCAAAGCTCTTCACAATGACAGTACATAGTGTAGGATGTTTACAGTCACAGTCCCTGCCCAGGTGACCTTGAAATCCTTGATTTTTAGTTCTTGAAGCACAGGGAGATAAAGTGACTTACCCAGGGTCAAAAGGAGCTGATACGAGGATTTGAACCTGGCTCCATTGCTCCAAACTCAGTGTTGCTGTTATCAGTCAGGCTCTTTACTCACCGGGCCACTCCTTCATTTGTTTTATTTATTAAATTGATTACATTTTTTGGGAAAAGTGTAAATAATGGTTTAACATTATTAATAAATTCTTAAAAAATAACAAAAGCATTATTGCATGCAGTGCATACTTAAAATTAAATAAATAATAATTTATTAATAATGTTAAACCATTATTTACACTTTTCCCAAAAAATGTAATCAATTTAATAAATAAAACAAATGAAGGAGTGGCCAGGTGAGTAAAAAGCCTGACTGATAACAGCAACACTGAGTTTGGAGCAATGGAGCCAGGTTCAAATCCTCGTATCAGCTCCTTTTGACCCTGGGTAAGTCACTTTATCTCCCTGTGCTTCAAGAACTAAAAATCAAGGATTTCAAGGTCGTCTGGGCAGGGCATATATGTTCAGGTGCAATCTCACAATTTCTGGTCTAAACAAAAATGTAAATCATATGGAGGTGAGCAACAACTCCAGAAGTCCCTTCCCCAAAGAGCTTACAATCTAATTAATGACAAAAGTCATTTTTCTGTAAATGAGAAACGCATAAAAAATATGCGGCTGGAAAAGTGTACTTTTAATTGGAGGGTTTATTTCCTCACCTGGCTAATTTACTGGTAAAATTATATATTCCACAAGCCACATTGCTATCGATTAGCATCTCTGCATAGTTGTTATGGTATTATGACGTTTTATCCCTTGCGTGTGAACTGGGTTGTATGTAATTATGATTTATCTCAAAGTATTTTGTTAAATTAGGCATTTGTATCCCTAATTTTAAAAGGAAAAGGGGTACTTTACTTTTCTAACAGAGGGAAATGCAAGGTCTAGTTAAAGAGCAGCAATATTTTCATGGTGTAATAATCTGCAATAGACTGTCCATTACCATTGATATAAATATATAGTACATTTAAACAACAAACGTATTGTAAGATATTTGAAGCATTATTAGGAACTGTAACAGTTTTAAGGAATATTTCTTGTTTAAGGTGCTAACAATATTTAATAAAACGGTTTCATGTACGTCACTACAGAGTTATTGAGTAATTTCTACCTAGTATTATTGTGTTTGTGTTCTTCTTTTGTAGGAATTTCTGCGTCTTTTGCTGTAAAGCTTTTCAAATCATGGATGGCAGAAAAGGATGCCAATGCAGTGACCTCCTCTTTAAGAAAAGCAAACCTGGACAAGAGATTACTAGTCCGTATATATCCGTATTGAATCATGTTGTCATCTAGCAAGAGAAATGTGCACTTGTAAAATAATTAGTAATCAAGAACAGGCATAAGTTTGCAATTTAGCTTTGCAACATTATATTTGTCCTTACCTGTACAGTGCATGTTTATTAGAAAAAGTACAATATTATTTCCATTACCAATCTTTACTGCCTGCTCACTACAGCAATTCACCATTTCAAATTCACTTTCAATCTAGTTTCATATTGCTCTCTACCTGTTCTTACTCTATTGCAGTATATCCTGTATGTATGTAGTACAGTACAGTATGCACAGAGCAGGTAACCACGACTATACAGGATTTCAGTTTGTTGCATAGAGTAATTTTCATCCTAGTTTCCATTATTGGAAAAATTACATCTGAAATCTGGAACCTTTTGTCTTTTAGGAACTGTTTCCAGCAAATAGGCAAAATGTTGAACATTTTACTAAGTACTTCACTGATGCTGGCCTGAAAGAGGTTTCTGATTTTCTTAGAGTCCAGAAGTCACTGGGAACACGCAAGGAACTTCAAAAAGAGCTACAGGAGCGCCTTTTTCAGGAGTGTCCAATTAAAGAGGTAAACCTGGGAACATTTAAAGCAGCCCCTATTTGAACCCTGTTAGCAAAGGGCCCCAATGGGATTAGTGAAGTGGGGTGTCCCAGAGTGGCGAGAAAAGATAGTCTCCAAGTACGCCCTGCCTCACAGAAGACCTCAGGAGGGTGTCCAAGGGGGATTGTGCCAAAGGGGGGGGGGGGGCAGAGAGAGCTTCTCATTACAGCCTGTCATCCCTAGGGACCCAGAGGAAATGCTAAAGGTGTTATTTGTGTGAGTGCAGGACTGGTGCGTAAGCCAGCCCCTTCACTCATTTTAAGGAGGGAGGTGTCATGATAATGTCATGAGGTATTATGAATTTTAATACATCTCATACTTCATTGGGTTAATAAGCTACAGTTTAAAGTTAAAATACAATATATATTTGGTTGATGACAGGCCCAGGCTTGTCATGGGTGGGTTCTGGGTTTCAAAGAGAGCTTAATAGGGGGTGCCTATCCTGTATGGCCCACTAAATATGCCAGATGGGTTGCATGTTGCTGATATTCTGGAGATAAGGGCAGAGGTGGGAATACAATATAGCCCCTGTGACAACTTTCTATAAACATGGTCTTTTTGGAGCTACTGTAGCTTCAAAGCAGTCTTATGGATGGCCAGGGGACGTGGCTAAGAAGTTATCAAACCAATAGTGGCTCTAAAAAGACCATGTTTATAGAAAGTTGTCACAGGGGCTATATTTTATTCCCACTTCGGCCCTTATCTCCAGATTATAAACAACATACAACCCATCTGGCATATTTAATGGGCCCTACAGGATAGGCACCCCGTATTAAGGTCTCTTTGAAACCCAGGACCCACCTATGACAAGCCTGGGCCTGTCATTAACCCAATATATATTATATTTTAACTTCAAACTGTAGCTCATTAACCCCTGAATCACCAGATGGATTTAAATACATAATTCCTCATGAAATTATCATGACAACAATGAAATGTAATATAAGAATTATTAAAAATCAATACAATTCAGCATAATTTCACACTACAAGTGTTCTCTGTCCCCTCCAATTTATTAAAAGTATATTTTTTTCTGTGATTAAATTTAACTTTAAATTTAATGTAATTTTCCCGACTTGTTTTTCTTACATAAACTACGACATTAATACTGTAAGTGTGGTATGTTTACTTGAGCCTTACATTGGTACACGAGCAGTGACACAATAACCTAATGTAACAACATATATCACATATGACTTCAGCCTCAACAAAGTAGTGTAAACAGGAGCATCATGAACTGTCATTCTGTTAGCTACAGTAGGTCACATAGGGTTATGTTTGTTTACATACTAATGTAACTCTGATGTAACTTATCTTCTCCAAATACTATATGGTATCTCTGGACAATGTGACTTCAATATATGCTTCCAGATAAGAAACTATACTTTCTAGCAAAAATAATTTAAAATGTGAGCTGTGTACATTTGGCTTCTCATACAACTCTCTGAAAACAACTACATATATCAGACGTGTTGCTGTCCATAGCCTTTCTTAATTCTACATAGTTTTTAAAAAAAAAATTAAAATCAGATGAAGGAACAAAACCTGGGTCTGTCCCTGGTAAGCCTACATGATCTCTTTTGAAATTATCTTTTATTCCTTTAGTACCTTTTGTCCTGTGGAATGTCAGTAAAAGGCTTGATATGTTCATTGTTATGGAAGTCAGTGCCCTTTATTTTATAGCAAAGATGGCAAAAGCAGACTTATTTCTGCTAAGGAACACCCAACAGCATGAACTTGACAGCAAAATAGCTAGCTTTGTAAGTTGATCCATAGTCCCAATAATACCATGGAGTACACTTTAGCCCGATAGCAAAAAGTTTTTCATACAACCAGAGGCAGAATACAAACAAAATCAAGCCAAAAATAGTGTGATGAGGCGGTCACATACATTAGTAGGTTTTACAGTAGAATGCTATTAATATATGATACAATGTGTTGTTTGTTCTGCTACTGACTAACTGGCACTTGTTATCTATTTTTGGTATAGGTATAGATTAGACATGAGTAGCTAGCTTTGTTTTTAATTATATTTTGTGTAATTTTAGTGTCTTGTATTAACAACTGTGGGTCAATGGTGATGTTTGGATAGTGGGCACTGATTGGCGTCAGGACTTCTAGGGTTAAATATTCATTTCATTATCCTGGGAAGTGTTACTATCCACCTGATTCTAGTTTATTTGTCAACCAATCAGATGTCAGTGGCGCACTATTTAAACATCATCAGACTAAGTGCCAGATAATCTTTGACAAAGTCACTGGTGTGACGAAACGCGTCAGAGTTCGCTCTGTGGCAGATTTCCTTGTGTATATATGCACTAATAAACCCAAAAACTTTATTTTTAATTGCGTGTGGGTAACTTCTATACCCTTGCGGCAGCAGTGACCGCCTCATCACACTATTTTTGGCTTGATCTACTTCGGCTGGAGCACGCTGACTTCCTCTTCCGGTTCAGTGATCCCTGACGTCATCGTTGACCGGAGACCCGGCGCGTCAAGATTGTGAGTGCTTGCTTCTCTTGTTCTCCCTTCTCCTACCTCCGCAGTGAGGATTGCTTGATCGTGGGTGACACCGGGTGTAGGAGGGTTGTGGCGGAGGGTAGCGGTTGCTTAGCGGGTGTTCCTGATTAGGGAACACCGCGGTACTACTGCTTTCATTCCTCCTTACCATCATATACCCCTCCCGTTGTTTGTCACGTGGCACGATCAAAGTGGGGAGTCTCAACTTCACACTTATTCAAATATTGGGATACTGGACTAAAGAGTGTTCAACTTTTTATGCAATTGTTGCAATTATTGCTCTGGATTACACATAGTATATGTTTGTGGACAATTTGTAGCACCAGTTTTTTCCTGTGAGAGATTCCAGGATACTTGCTGTCTACAAACAAAATCAGCACTACAGATCTAGTAAGGATCTGTGTGTTGTCTTACTTAAGTAGTAAGTAGGAGCATTACAGAGGAAGGAATTCTGGTATGCTTCGAACATGAACAGGTGCTGCTTTAGCTTAATATTTCTGCTTCTGGAACCTTAAGACGGAAAGGTTATTAAACAGTAAAATAAGTTTTAATGTGTGATTCTTAGCTCAGATATCCATTGCTAGTATTCCTAGGGAGACTACACAGTATACACAATATACACAAAACAACAATAGCTGCTTGTGAATGAAGAAAACAAATTGGTATTGATACTGTACGTTGATGTACAAAAGCCTTTAAAATGTTGGTAATAATTATTCACTAGACTGGCTGTCAATGAGCAATAACGGCTATCGCACATTAATGAACATGGACAATCCCCTGCTTGAATTATAGAACATTGCTTGGTGTTCCAGGACAGACAAAAGGGGCTATATGCGTGCCAGCTAAAAGGGTAAATGATGAATCATTAATTTAATTGAACCGGTTTAAAGCAGCAGTCCAACATCGATCTTTTTTGTTATTTATTTTACTATATGCAGCATGTGAGTAGCTTTAATGAGAAATAATTACCTAAGCTGTTGATCGATCCATTCTCCTGTGATTGGTCAGCTAATATCCTGCTTGTGGGGCTATCAAAATGGCGAACTGTGACTGTGCTGCAATCTGTGAAATGCTGCAGCTGCAATGTAACATTACTGTATATTAATAAATGTAGCACATTATTGTTACAGCTTTCAGCTTGGCAATAGCCAGTCTGCTGTTTGGAACACAGCACCAGATCTGTTTGTGATGCTTTGTTGCCAAAAGGCAGAGCTACAAAAGGTGTGTGTGAGAGCCTGATTCAAAAGAGAAGTGGATGTGACTTTCTAAAAGGTTGCTATAGCAACCAAAGGATGATCAGGACATTAAAAAAAAAATTAAAAATAGCATTAGGAGAAGGAGAAAAAAATGCAGTCAGTATTATTAATGCATACAACAAAAAACAAACAAAGATGCCCAAAGCTACTTCCAATATGACAAAAATACACAGTGCAATACCTATATATGCTCTTGAAAAAGGGTCATTTGGTTTAACCCTTTGGCCAAAGCATCTTAAGCCTGCTGCCACTTTCAAGGCATGACCGTTAGCAGGTCCTAACACTCCCTGAGTTACAATTATTATTTACTTGTATAATTACAGTAAGAATGATCTGCATTGGATCTGTCGTAACCTGGCAAAATGAAACTGACCTGCCAACTTGGAAAGTGGGGAGGTGCGAGCTTAAACCTTGAGGGGGGGGGCACTACCCTTCCAAAAGCAGCTGAGACCAGCTGCACATAGGTAATAAATATACAGATACCCAACAAGCTCTGAGAAACCCCAAACATTACCACATAATATATATATATATATATATATATATATATATATATATATATATAATCAAAAAATAAATAGATGATACCGTTCTGTGGCTAACAAAATGCTTTTATTTGTGCGAGCTTTCGAGATACACTGATCTCTTCTTCCGGCGATGTTACAATGAATGAAGCAAGGATTACTTAAAAACAGTGTCTCTTGGAATGTTATCTGTGCTGGTCCTTCCCCCGATGTGGATGTGTTTTATGGCTAGAGGTGTCAAAGGGTTACTGAAAGCAAGTGAAGAAAGAGTGTGTACTGTATGTGTATCAGTGTGAATAAGAATGAATGGAGAGCCCACAGTATAAACAGTGCTCTACACAAGGTGTGTGTGGAGTGAGAGGTGATATAAATGGTGTGGGTGGGTGTGGAAATGTGAGAGTTTGTAGCACAACTAAAAGTGTGTGTGGATACTATGTGGTCCCTATTGGTGTATAGGGATGGAAAAATAAGGAGTATTAGTATGTGTGAGAGACAGCTGTGTGTGCATACATATAGCATAGAGACACTGTTTTTAAGTAATCCTTGCTTCATTCATTGTAACATCGCCGGAAGAAGAGATCAGTGTATCTCGAAAGCTCGCACAAATAAAAGCATTTCGTTAGCCACAGAACGGTATCATCTATTTATTTTTTGATTATTGAAGCTCGGCTAACACGGTACTGATACCTATATATATATATATATATATATATATATATATATGTATATGTGTCAAAAGGAGTGGGTGTGGCTAGTGGGTAGTGTTATCTAATGCTACAGAACTGATTTATTGGGGTTTTGGATGTTTTTCTGCTTTAAAATATGACTGGTAGTAAAGTAAAGATGTTTCTTGTGACCAGTAAATCAATCCCAGGTCATATTTACTTAGCTTACTTGATAACAAAAAGCACTTAATTACAGTTTCGTGAAAAGGTCATGATGTGGTCGTGTACAATTAATAAACATCATCAGATCATGTATTGGGGTTCCTGTTGACTGACACCAGGAATAACCAAATGGAAATCTTTTATCTATTTTCATTGAGAAATAAAGACGGTAACCAGCAAAATGAAATACTACAGTATGTGGAAGTCCTAAATTAGATTCCTAGCTGTGCAATTTACTGGTAGTGATGCTATGACGTCACTTTATTGTTATTTTTTCATTGTTATGTAGGTTGGAGGAAAGGAAATTTCCCCAGAAACAAAGGAAAGGGTTCTTTACAGTAAGGGCAGTTAAAATGTGGAATTAATTACCCATGGAGACTGTGATTTCAGATACAATAGATTTGTTAAAAAAAGGTTGGACATATTTTTAGAAAGGAAAGGTATACAGGTATATACCAAATAAGTATACATGGGAAGGATGTTGATCCAGGAAATAATCCGATTTCTAATTCTTGGAGCCGGGACAGAATTAATTTTTCCCCTTATGAGATATCATTGGATGATATGACACTGGGGTTTTTTGTTTGCCTTCCTCTGGATCAATAAGGAAGAATAGATATAGGATAAAGTATCTGTTATCTAAATTTAGCATAGGTTGAACTTGATGGATGTACGTCTTTTTTCAACCTCATCTACTATGTAACTATGTAATCCATTATGCATCACTCTACATACTGGCACACAGATTATTCAGAATAGCGAGAACAATCCTATTAACAGCTATACTGAAGGGAGAGTTTTTACACTAAATAATTTGCTATTCAATTTATTGTTTCACTGCCAAGAGCTTTGCCAAATATTTTACAGCATTCGTGTAAATATAAATAAATGCAGTGAACACATCTATGTGGTAGACATTTGCTGTGCAGTGCTCTGAACGTAACTATTTTCTGTAGATCTCGTTTCTGTTTAAAAGCGTTTCAGCTTTAGTGAATGACCATCTGTAATAAAAATGGCAAGGGATATATTAAGTATTTTGATCAATCCAGTACTTCAGGGGTTAATGTTGGTTAGAATTTTTTTATAAAATTCAAGAATTGTTTTTATGACGGGTCAAAACCCTTCCTGTATATCTACAAAGAGGGCTTAACCAGGGGGCTATCACTGATGGCCCACTAAAAGTGAAACATTTATAGTTTGGAAGGCTATAGACGATACTCAGATCATGGGCTGTCAGCCTCAAAAGACCTCCTTACAGTCTTGAAATATCCCCTGTGAATCGCAGAGAGAGTTAACAAACAGGTCACCACTTAGTCTGAGTGTTATATTAAATAAAAAATATATCAATGGCCTGACACCTATTCTGAAGAATAATGTAAAGATATTCGTAACAGATGCAATAAGACCAAATCCTTCATGTTTAGGTGGTGTCAAGGGACAGATACCCATTTGTTGCTCAAATTTCTTAGCAAAATTAATCTTGTTATATTTGGCAAGCTTATCTGAACCTATTGATTTGACTCACGTGTGACTAAGTATTATGGCCACAAAGTTATGGGCCTTTTATATACCGCGTCAAATTTAAACATCACCCAGAACCAGGTT